>NW_010336391.1:0-11512 GCF_000700745.2 Antrostomus carolinensis | reverse complement strand
CTGATGATCTTCACAAATCTGCAGTTCAGGAACAGTGGAACTGCACACATTAGCCCTCTGCTCTCAGATACAGAGGGAGGACCGTGTCACGGGAGACTCTCATGTCCTGCAGGAGAGGCACTGTACTGTCATCCCTGAACAGCACCAGGAATAGAAAGCCACCGTGTGCCAGTCTGGAACTCCCATCTGGCACAGCAATGGAGGAGAGGAGACAAGACTGGATTTCTCTTCATCACCACTGCCACCCTCGCTGCCTTACCCCATAGGGGCTCTCAGCCTCAGAAGGTTTGTTTCTTCGACAAACTGAAAGCAGGGGGGAAGAGATCTGAAAATAGCAGGAGGTCCAGCGCTAGGAAGAGATGACCAACATCGCTTCTTGTTTCTGCATATGGACTCTGGGCTTGCACACAGCGCAAGGAAGCACACCTTTAAACGTTTTCCCAACTGCACAGTAATTAGTGCTGATTTACAAGACAATGGGCAGAGGATAGTGCCCATGCTGTATTTTTAGCCCCCGTTTTTGTTATCCCTTAAAAACTTTTACCGTTGCAGACCTAATACCAATATTCTTGATTTATTATCTATAATGTCGAAATTGAAAAGGTTAATCACTATGATTAGTCAGTGAAAATGAGGCAAGATTATCACTTGAATGCCAAAGCTGACACTGGGAGGCAAGTGTAAGGCAAGAAGGGCAGGCACAGTCGGGCACCGTCAGCATCCAACCTGCCTCAACAGCTGCTCCTCCAGCCACAGGAAGGTGACTGAGTGTAAAGTGCCTCCACCAAATGAAGATTATATCAAAACCACAAAACAAGCTTTTAAAAAATACTGCCTCACGCAGCCTCAGAAGCGTGGGTGAGGTGCTCTGGAGTTAGGTGTTACTGTAATTTTTCGTTATTTAGTTAGCTTTAGTTTTGCACTTGACAAAATTCAGTTGGAGACGCTGTGCCAATGGCCACAAACCTGGCAGAGGCAGGTTTGCCAAGGGGAGGGTTTTGGAAGCAGAGTTGCACAAGGATGGCAGAGCAGACACCCCTTACACACCCTGCCACGCTTGTGTGACCTCCGAGTGCCGTCCCGCACGCACATCGCCCAATCCATGTCTGCAGCTTCCCGTAATTTCAACCAGAGGTTATGCTCTTCAGCTTCAGCGCTGAACTGAGCTGTAACAACCGCTTGGATTCACCTCCGAGGGAACTGCATTTCAGCCAGGTAAATTTATCCTTAAGAATGAGCTGTAGACTCCAGCAATGCTAAAGCTTTCTTGAAAGGAAGGCTGGGGGGAGGGAAAAGAACATTACAAATATACTATCCACCTAGCTCTCCTCCACGACAGTCGGCAGCATTATCTTTTTCTTCAGTAGTTCAAAAAAGCCAACCATCAAACCACCGCCACTAATGGGATGCAAGAAGAACTATTTTTATATACGTTGCATTAGCATAAACACCATAGCCTTACTCAAAAAGCCCCATCAAACCAGCAATCTAGAGAAGAAGAGCCTCTGAGCACCCTGCTGCGCTCCTGCCTGTTCTGTAACCACCAGAAAAGGGGCAAAAATCACCATCAGCAAAGGTCACCAGCATCCTGTTTCCAATGAAAAGGACAGGACCTGTGGGTACCAGCTGTATGTTTAGCTTGATGCGCCTGCCACGGGTTTAGATGTGAAAAATCCCACAGGTTCCAACAGTTCTGGAATATGAAAATATTATCTTGGAATAACAAACACTAAAACACATTTGCAGAAATAAACGAAACGGAGAAGAGATGACAAGAAGTTATTGAATATTTGAAAATTAGACCAAGAAGGAAATTCAAAGAATGAAATTAAACCATAGCATTTAATTGCTGTGCTAGACGTACCATCAACAAGATACTCAACGACACTCACTGCTCTATTTTCTTATGATTACAAACTTGCTTATCCTTGTGTTGGAGGTCTGTTCTAACCTGAAACAAGGCATCGAAAAACCAAAGCCCTGGATCTACTAAAATCTACTTTGGGATCTACTTTACACTTTCTAAAACAAGTGTTAATAATACGGAGGTTTTAATGCTTATGTAAAAACAAAATGAGATTATGCCTTGCAGTTGTTAATCCCTGATCCTCTATGTGTTTGTAGGGTGGGAGACACTTTAAGAAGTGACTTGAAACCAAAAAAAAAACCTCCAAGTGTTCATAAACATGCCTACTGACTATTTTTCAAGGTACAGAAACCTGTTTATTGAGCTGATTATACGCCATTTTATGCTCTTAAGAACAGGCTTTAATTTCACCATTTTCATGTAATCAACAATGTCTCAGTGATTTTTTTAAACAGATTTAAACTTGAAAAGAACTGTATTTACATTAGTCATTAAAATTAAAGTGTAACAAGCAACTGTAGCAACTATTTTTCTGTCTTTTTATTTATTAAGTATAGCAGTCCAGTGGTAAGGAAGCCATGTAAATAAAACATGAAATATTTACGCTCAGTGCAATATCTCCAAGAATAAAAAAACAGAAATGAAACTTTATTTTGAGAGGTATAGGGAAGGTAGAGGTGAGTGAGTAAAATACTGCTCAAAATCAGACAGGTAGCACTAGTGATGGGATAAAAAAAATCTACCAATGCATGTAGAAAGGTCAGTCCAGCCTGCACTTAATTCATCACTTGAGAGGCTTGTCATTCAAAATGCAGACAAAAGCTCAGCAAAGATAAAACAATGTCATTCCCAAAAGGCCACACAACCAATAATTAGAGGTAGGACCAAGTATCTTCCCTCTGTCTTGCTCTGGGAAGGAAAAAAAAAAGAAAAAAAAAAAAGAAAAAGAAAAAAAGGAAAAAAACCAACCAAACAATAAAAAACCCCCAAACCACACACCAATAAAAAAAGCCAAATTAAAAAACCCCAACCACACACACAAAACAAAACAAAAAAACCCCCCTGCAACATTAAAAAAAACCCAAACACAACACCAGGTGGGGGGTGAACCATATGTTTTCATGCAATGCTCCGGGATGGAAATTCAGCAATTAAAGAGTTAAGAGACGCTCTAAAAGTATCTCACCCTGATATGCTGAGAATTTGCTGGGATCTCACGGAGAAACGGGTGATTCTTACATACCATATGTTCTGCAAACGCTTGCAACAACACAGAGGGGAGCTGGGGATGGAAATCCACCTTGGCTGCCGAATTTCCCCGCCTTCTCTAAAGCAACGGGTTCCAACAGACACAACTGCTGTAACTCCAGCAAACCTCACCCCATCACAGCAGCCCTGGGGCACCTGCCCCAGCTTTACCTCAGGAGCGATGGGCTGCGTGGTAGGACCCCAGCCTTTGCCACCCAGCCCAGCACCCTGCTGCCAGAGCTGCATTGTCCTCCGTGTCACCTCTCCTGGTTGTGCTTTCTCATGGTAGGGCAGGGCAATAGAGCTGGAAATCTTTGAGGAAGGAGTGGAAACGGGCAGTCACAACACTTCAGTCCACGTGAAAGACTGCAGTGCTCTCAGAGGATGCAAGACTGAACCTAGAGATACCGCTGGAGATGTTTTGTTCTGGTTTGTTGCCCCCTCCACAAGTGGTACCTTGTGTGTTGTAACCAACCCCAGATTAGATGCCAATGAAGGCAAGGCAGATGCACTTTTATTACATTCATAAATCAAGGTAAGTCTAGAAATCTCTATTGTTGCAAACCTCCCACTTGCTACAGATACAGTGCCTGGTCATCCCTTGGACTTCCTTAATTAGCCAACCGTGGTGAGCACATAACCCTACCCAGGCGTTACTCCAGCACGGGGACAGGACAGAGTCCCCACAACGCTCTGTGGAACTTGATTGTCACCATAAAGTTACCTATTTTACATCTACAAAGTTTCTAGGTATCCAGTAGGCTTAATATTACCTCATGCCCACCTACCTATTTTACATCTACAAAGTTTCTAGGTAGGTAGAATTAGGCTTAATATTACCTCATGCCCAGTATACTTTCTGTAAAGGAAAATGCACTATTGCACTAATTTCGCTATTGCACTAATCAATGCAGACAAAAATAGCCTGGAGCAAAAAAAAAGAGAACAAAAGCACAAACTAGAATTAGTAAATAACTCATCATGGCATGGCAGTGTGCACCTAAGCTATTGTGAAGTTACTTCTTCAAGAGTTTCCACATCAAGAATTCATTATCGGTAAAAAACACACAGAGAATATAATAATTTGATTTTATTGTTTATATTGCATGACAATATCTGGACAAAATTATAAAATAAAAGGCCAACCACCTTTTTAAATCTATTACAATTTACAGGACTTATAAGTTAATTTACATATGTTGTCTGTCCCAGTTTCCCCCTAAGAATATACAAATAATACGTTTTTTCCAATACGAAACCTTTGTTCTCTACTGAAGCTATGTGAAAAATATACATAAAATAGGAAAAACTCTTTGAACGTACTTGTACTGATATCTGCACAAAAATAGCCTGGAAAAATACAAGAACTCTGATGATCTTTTCTCAGTATTGCTTATTTTAAATGCTACTCGCAACACTGGGAGGTAAAAAACCGTTCTTACAAACAACAAATTTTGAAGGTGATGACATCCCTTTGCAAACAGTAGCTGCTGCCAACAACTAGCCACACATTTTTTTCTTCCTCTTTACCATACCTACATTTTTTAAGGAACACTCCTTTTAATTAGAGCAAGAATACATGAAATGGGAGGCCACAGAACACACAACTGCATCCTAAAAGCTATATGCACAGTAGATAAATGCATTTTTGCTGATCAGAAAGCTGATTCTTTATTCATAAAAAAAAAAAAAACCAAAAAACACCCCAAAACCAATCCCACTATAGCACCCAAAACCAACCAAAAAACCCAAATTCTAAATCCTTCTACCAGTTCTCCCCCATTATTCAGAAAGTAATGGGGAGGGGACAGGAACAGAATAAACTCCAGCTCCAAATTCAACCTCTACCTGTACTCAGCTAGAGTAACCCATGCTGAAATCATTAGCTGAGATTTAATTACCAGCATTTAAACCAGTTTTTTATAACTTCAAATACAAAAAATCCTGTAATGCATTTCTCACAGAGGGATACGGAAAAATGGAAAATGTGAAAGCAAACATCCACTTGAATGTCAAAATGTTCATTCCAGGGTGCTCAAAGTGCTTTTCAAGCTAAATTATCACATACAAATATAGGCAATATGACATTTTTTGAGGTGAAAGAGCCAGGGGGGGAGGGTTGAAAGAGGCTAGTTACGTACAATTGGGCTTTTCTTCCCAAATTTGATACATTTGATTTTTAGAGTTAACATATCCTCTGAGATGAGTCTCAAAAGCTAATGCCTCAATATGCTGTATATTCAGTACAAAATTAATTAAGAGATTACACGCTGAAGGTCATATAAATATCTACAAGGACTGGAAACAATTTTACAGAGGGAAAGAAAAAGCTTAAAAGAAAACAAAATGTGCCACTGGAATATTGCTGCTGAAGAGCAAAGCAATGCCCTCCAAGAGCCACGTTAATTTCAGACAGCGTGCTCTGCCAGATACCCGTGGCAGCCTCCCCACCATCATCCCCAGCTGCAAATCAGCGTGACAGAAGGCTTCCTTTGAACCATCACCTATGAACTACTTGCCTGTGCTCACACACACACGGCAACGTAAAGCGCAAAAGACGGGAAGTTGGGAAGTCAAGAGCCCTCCTGAGCAAATGGGCTGGTGTGGACTAACGTTTGGAAAACTGCCCTCAGAGAGGAAGGAGGGCAGCCTGCGAATATCCCCCCCCAACGCCGAACCGCAGTCCTGAACGGCTGCGGCGCTTCGTGGAGACAAAGATAGTGGACGCTAAATGCCAGAACGCAGAACGTAAGGGAGAGATAATACATGCACACAGCATGCACTCCACACTCGAACTGTTTATCAGATTGTAACAGCACTGCGGCATCCAGGAGCGTGGATGTGCTGTTTTGTTCACATTTTAATGTGCCATCTTGCAGTAGATGCTTGCACAGCAGAGTAAATACAATCTCTATATATACCCTGCGTGGGCGTCAGGGGTTATTTCTGACTGTCTTCATTACACTTCATTGCCAATTTAAATGTAAAAAAAAAAAAAAAAAACCCCAAACCTCAACAATTCTCAAAGCGATTTCAGTCTGATTTTTATAATTATTTTCAGAACCTTTTCATTACGCAATTTCAAACACTTATTGAAAGCTTTCTCTCTTACAAAGTTATCCTTGATGCAAGTCAAGCAAACCAGACAAGCTAAACCTTCTCCCCCTTCCTTCTTTACTAATAAACACAGACATGAATAACATTTACAATGTTTAGCCCGGAGAACAGTTTAATAATAATGCTGCATCTTGTTTTATAGGGGAGGGAGCTAAAAAAAATAAACTCAAAGGCTACTAGGTACAAATATTGTGCTTCAATTGCAATAAATAAATAGTGCTGAACTATAGAAACGTAACTGATAGCGGCAATCTGAAAGATGAGGGTTCTGCTAACCCTCAAGCTAAAGCCGATTAGGTTTTGTTACATAGGTCCTTTGTGTATTTTTGCGCTGCTGTACCAGTTAAATTGACCTCTACAGGCATGTGTGTGGCTTTTATCGTTTAATGGCTTCACGTTTTAAACCTAACTTAGGCCAGCAAAAACAAATAAATAAAAATTTCCCCCTCCAACCTGGCACACCCATTAAACCCACCTGTGAAAAGGGAGATCTCTGCATGGGAACACCACGCACTAAAACCCAAGGAACGCCAAGCAATTAGCACGATGGCAGGAGGACACGCGAGCTGTCAGGCGGGATGCTGGGGCTCAAAAATGGAATTATAGTTACACAAGTGGGGCAGAAATGCCAGGCCATAGCCAGCTCAGCTGCCCTGCTGGACCACGCTGGATAAGCCAGGCAAGGGCTTTTTGCCTTCCCCACCCTGCAGCGGTCAATAATCGATGTTTCAGAGGGGACACAGAACTTGCAGAACAGCACGACGATGCCACACAAAGCTCCACACAAAGAAAAACTTCTTCTCAGCATTTCCCTATTTTTGACAACACCCTGTAATCGGCTCTACTACAAATACAAACGAGCCATCATGACCAAAGTCCTTTGTAAATCCAGCCACTTCATTTTGATTCACCCATTCCAGCACAGTAGCCGAGCCCAGAGTTGGTCTCTGTTTCCTCTCTGCAGAGATACTGCAACCATCCAGCCTACTTTTTTTGCTCTGTGTGATGATTATTTTAAAAAGCAGAGACCTGAGCAGCTTATTTATGACAGGTCTTTTGCATTCGAGGATGTGAAGGAGCCCAATCAGCATGTCCACACAAAACAAGCTCCCTCAGGTGAAACAGCTTGTTTTGTGGCAGCTGCCACCAAAGACAGGCTCAAAAAAAGGAGGAGACAAGATGGGAAAACTTAGTTTGAGATTTGATTTTCTTATGTTGAAACACCTTTATTTGCCCACTTAGAACAGCCTGACCTTATGGAAATGTCACTGAGTAGCTAAAGGGAAGTTCTAGCCAAGTTCTAAATATGTATATTTTTCTGGAGCTTCAAGGAAGCAGAATTAGTCAATTTGGCTACAGGCCATAAAACGTAATTACTTATGTGAAGCATGTTTGAACATGTAACTACAATTGCTAATAGGAAGGCCCAGCCCCATAAATACCCAGCACTTCGATGGGCTAGCAGCTTGGGCACAGGCAAAGTGCTGAAGATGATTCCCAAAGGAATAACCACTTCTTCAGAAAGAGAATTTAGAAATTAAATCTAATTAATAGATATACTATGCTGAAATGCAACTGGGCACCGATAAGGAAGGAGGACAAAACGGTGTATTTTTAGAACATGTGGCACATCAAACAGTTTGGGTACTGTGAAAAGCAGGAGGAACCTGTTCACAAAGTAACAGCCCATCTCCTGCCCTCAGTAGATTCAGGGGTCAGTGGAAAATGAACTTCCACTGCAGACATGAGAAAGCCACTACATGAGAAAACCACCACAAAATTTCACAGAGAGTGAAGCAGTAACAAACCTTGAAGATATTAAAATAAAAGAATGGTGTATTAAGCAATGTAGTAAATGCAATTTGTCATTTAGCACTGTGAATCTATGGATTTTAATGACAGGGTCTCATTTACATTTAACAATCAGTGTACTAGAACATTTCTTGGAAACTGGGGATATTTTCTTGTCTCAGTAGGAATATAAAGAAATTTCTTCTTGATTAACTACGGAGTAAAGGAGTTCTGCCCTGAAATCTCAGTTCTCTTGGTTCTCTCTAAAACTGGGCCAATACAAACACACCAAACTGCAATCCTGACAAGAAAGCTCTCCAAAATTCAGCTGTTTGTAATAATTATGTATTTAACAATTCTTCCACAAGAATAACACTATAAAGCACCTCACACTTTATTTGTTCATTTGTACCACACGTCTGCTTTAAAAAACATCAGCAGCATATCTTGTTCTTAATGATACATTTTGGATGTGACTTTCAAAAGCACTTACAGCAACTTAGGAGCATAAATCCCACTGATGCTAAATGGTATTTGTGCCCTTAATGCCTGTAGCCATTACTGAAAATTTCATTCTTTTCCAGAGCTTTGGAGTTATGCCAGAGGTCGTACACATAGAAAGAAATGGCAAGTGTCACAAGGTATTTTAGATTTTACAGAAATGCTATGCAGCTTGAGGACAGACATCAAGAATTACTGAATACATGTACTTAAAACCATAACAGGGAGTTTAGGTTTATGCATATTTTTTGTCAAGTCCTAATTAGCTTTCATCAAGTAGAGGAAACCCCAGCATTGATTAACGACCACCTCATTTACTCCAAAACACTCCTATAGTCCTTGGCTCAAGCACTAGTTGAGTTTCCTTGGTGCTTTCTGTGGACACACCGGTGTAGAACAGGTTGGCCATGTCACCTTCTCCCATTGAGCACAACCACAGATGGGAGAACTATAAAGCTGGCAGGGGCCCCTGGTAAACATTAGCTGCACTGATCAGTGGAGCTCAGAAGTTGGCATGCAACTGCAGGAAACGTTCAGGAAGTTGCAAGTGTCCACGCAATTTTAAATGGATGAGACAAAGCAATTTGCAGTGGCTCTTGTAGCTGCCACTGCTTCAGGTTTTCCCAGATTACAGAACATAGAATAAACAAAACCACTTCAACACTAACTCACGGATGAACATCCACTGGGTCCTATTCCAAGGAACAGGATAATCTCTGAGCAGCTGTATAGGGAACCTGGTTGAACTGCATGATTTGACATGAGCACACAAGCTTTTTTTTTTTTTCTAGATTAACTAACCTCTGCAGCCTGATTCTCATCACCCTCACTGACATCTTGGGAGCTGAGTGCCCACAGCACCTTTACACAACTGGGCCATTAACTTCCTTCTCTCAGTTTTATGTTCTGTGAAAAAAGGATGAAAAGATTTGTTAGAGAACATCACTAGTACACAACAGGGCCGCAGCCATTGCTTTTGCAGAGAAACTGGCTAAAACTGACAGATAACGAGCATTTAGCACTTATACATGATCACACAGACATGATGTTTCTGTGTTAAATTTCTACTTATTGCAAAAAGAATTTTTATGAAGCAAAGTGCACAGGAGTTTCTTCATTAAGAAGATTTGGAAGTTGTATTGTTATTTTGTCATTAGCTAAGAAGCAAGAGTACACTAGAAACTTCCCAGAGAACACAAAGAAAAACTTACGCTCCAAACATCTGCTTATAAATTGCTTACAATCAAGCTTTTTACAAAGCCTTATATTTTTATTTCCCCCCCCCCCCCTTCCATATCATCACTTTTGGCTCGCTAATTTAGTTTCTTGAACATTTGTGCACACTTACTGGTTTGACTGCGTTCTTCATTTAAACCAACAACAAACTCCAGGTAGTTTTATAATGAAAGAGCCAGACCATCATGATTTTTATGGTTTGCCGACATTACAGGCTACTGTATTCTGTAAAAGGGTATTGCAAGCAGTAAAACAGTCCTGCAAGAGCTGTGTGTGAAGGACTTTGCTCTGCTCCTCAGCCCCAGCAGCTGCCAGCGCATGGTCACTTCCAGCACCTCGCCAGCTCATGGATCCCTGCTCCCTATTACCATCTGCAGTTTGAGACACAGCCTCAGTGCCAGAAGCGCGAAGGATACAAGGCAGGGGAAGCCAAGGAGACAAATCAAACAGACAGGCAGTGCCCAAGCTTTCCTGCCAGGACCATTACAGGCCAGCGTGATCATCCAACCCCAAAGAGATAGCCACGCTCTTTCGGTAATGGGACAAACGTTTGAGCTGGACCAGTATTTACCAGGCTGTGCAAGGAGCCTTTGACTATCACACCGCTGGCTTCACTTCTCCTTAAAAGCAGCGCTGCTGCCTGAGCAACACTCGACTGGCCAGATGCCGAAACCTATACCGTGACACCCAAGAGACATCGTTGCTAAAGAGCATCCCAGACCAGGGCTGTATTTCCTGGAGATGGCAGCGTGATGTCCTCTGCACCTCCAGCTTTGCCTTCAAGCACAGAGCATCATCTCATGTTTTTTGCTTGACCACCTTTCTGCCCAGAAGGGATGGAAAGAAGAAAGGAACAGCAGTACAGCTGCAGAAGATGAGCGGTCATTCCTCCCACCCCAACACAAACGCTAGCTGCAACCTCATGGCGGCCTTTGAGTGCAAGGGCTGTACTTTCACCCAGAAACCCAGCACATGCTCCCAAACCCCGACCATCTGGGTCAAACACATACATCAGGCAAGCGACTTCTAACTCTGGATTAGAATTGCTGATCTGGTATTAAATGAGCTGTTTCCATACGCCCTTGATTCCTTCTCTTACAGTCATGTTCCTGGACATACTTCAGATTCGTTCTGAGACTCAAGAGAGAGAACACACCTGAGCCATTGAATCAATACCTTCAATAGACTCACTGCAAATACAGTGTTCAATCCACTTAATCCTTAATTAGAGTTTCATTTTTTAATGTAAGGCTTCAATAATCAGCTCAGGAGAAACTGCAAAAGCAGATGCCAGGCCACCAAGGACTTTTTCCACACGCATCTCTACTGGTGTGGCTACACCACTGCCAGATGGCTTTTGCAGTCGCATCACCCTGGCCACCACTCAGTGCAGATGCAGTTGCACCAGTCTGATGGCAGCTGTGCAAATACAGCCTATTCACGTGTGACAGATAACAGTCCACCTCTGTAACTAAAGTGCACTATTCACTGCAACCAGAAGGCAGAGGAGGAGGAGCCAGCCTTCATCAAAACACTGCCTGCCATGAAACTTGTACACAAAGCCAACTACCTACAGAAAAGATAACTGACACCTGCTTGGAGCTAGAAAAATAATTGTATCTCCTTAGTGTCTCATTTTTATGACCTGGTATTTTTATGCAGAAATGACACAAGTGAGACCCACAGCTAGAGTACTGTGTCCAGTTATAGGCCCCCCAATATCAGAAGGAATAACCCAGGTTCCAGTATAAG
>NW_010336390.1:27839-43805 GCF_000700745.2 Antrostomus carolinensis | reverse complement strand
GACCACAACTCTCTGACTTCTTTCTTTCAACAAGTTCACAATCCACCTCATTACCTGATTGTCCAGACCACACTTCCTCAGTTTAGCTGCAAGGATGCTGTGGGAGACGGTGTCAAATGTTTTGCTGAAATCAAGATAAACCACATCCACTGCTCTACCATCATTCAGGAAGAGCTTTGTACTTTGCAAGACTGGGGAGTAATTTTTGAAAGGCATGAACAGAAGTCAAATGTGAATCTCTTGGTGATTTACAATGGGATTTTAATATTTAATTTCCATTTCATTTTCTCAGTATAGAGATGGAACAAAAACGTTAAACTTTAGCAGAAAGACCAGTAGAAATCATAGATTAACTTTCTCTTCTTGGAGAAGGTTTTGCAGATCTAAAGGCCCTGAGTCAGGAGGGTACTTGGGAAATCCTACTATGCAAGGTTTTCTACTAGTTATCTTGCTGCATCAAGTCACTTACATGAAAGTGGTTTTACTTTTAAGGATGATAAAAACAGAAAATGAGAAAACTTAATTTTGTATACAAAGAGAAAAAAGCCACTTAAGCATATTCCTGACATGAGTATAATTTTTTGCTATACAGAAAGCAGCATTACAAATTCTACAGTAATACTTTTGTCATGGGAAAAGCAATTTGGAAAACAGGAACCTATCATTCTCTTAAGCAGTATGGCTTTCTTTGTAACAATGCATAGTCTTAGAAATACAAATATTGAATGTCTAAAATGAGATATCAAGAGAAAAATCACAAATAATCATTTAGAGAGAGACAATGATTTTGGTATTTATACTCAAGCTCAAAACATAAACATAAAAAAGTGTTAAGAACAATTTAACAAGATGAATTAACATAGTGATCAGAAACAAGGAACATGTTTTTAGTTAGATTCCTAAGCATAATTATGTGTAAAATTGTGGTTGGTTTTTTTTGTTGTTTTGTTTTAATCTGTACTTACCTGCATTACTTGTCACATTTAGAGCATGTATGGTCCCTTGAAACTCCTCGAGGCCCTTTAACACTATAGTTTCCCAACTGTATGTGATTTTATTGTCCACTGAAAAAGTCTGAACGAATACGTGCTGTTTAGCTGAGTGCTGCAATATTACAGATCAATTCAGTAGTCTCTATAGGATCTAGCCAAACTCCAGATCTATATCCAGTATCTCTAAACCAGCACTAAGTAAAGTAACAGGAGATCTTTAATAATTCTACGTGTTAAGGGTCTCAGTTTGACTTAAAAGCAAGACTGTCTTTTACATGAGATGATGATTACAAAACCAGATTCTGTGCTCCCTGTGACAGTCATGGGATGCTTTGAAAACTGTTGACTCGATAATGACTGGGACTGCGTAGGCAGCATGACAGACAGCTATTATGAAATCAGTAATAGCTCACATACAGCTCTGGATATTAGAAATAGATTTTCCCATGTCACAGTCCTGTTGGAATTGATCACATACCCAGAAGATAAAAATTAACTGAGGGAAGCCTGAATTTAAGTAGCAGGTCACAGTTTTCTTAACCCAGCAATGGGGAGAAGTACTGGCCACACACTTTGTCTCCTCAGATACCAGGCAAATTACTGAATCTGGAGAGGAACTACAGAGCTCTTATAATGTAATCAGTGCCATGAGCCAGGCTTCCTCTGGCTTATTCTGCAAGAGTCAGATGAGCTTTGTATGCTTTTGCAAAGGAAAGAGAACCATAAAGTCAAACCACCAAATCTCTAAGTCTCCTTTATTTTTTCTGACAGATAAGTAGTTCCCCAGCTCCATCTCAGATTACTTGAGGTGAATAGAGCACAGAAATCAACAGTAAGATAATTCCTTTGCTACAAAGTATTAAAATCAGCTCCAATAGGGAAAAAACCCAAACCTTTCTAATCCACAAAATAGGAGGTCCATGAGATTCACAGAACCTTGGAAAGGTGGTTAATTGTATCAAGCGAGACACAAGGGCATCAAAAGCATCAGGTCACCTCTATAGTGCCTTGAAAATCTTTGAAAGGCATGGGAGAGTGAACCAGCCACCCACTTTCCTTCTGCTTCCCATCATCAGGAAACAATATCTACTCCCCTCTATAGCATACCCCAAGTTGTCTGATCAGCTAAGGCCTGATGTTGAGATGACACTTCTTTCATATCTCTAAAAATATCCCCTGCTATTTATTTCTCAGATGGGAAGGGAGACATTAACTAGTATGAGTTATGCTGCCAAAGACTTCAAGGGTGTAAAAGTGACCCTTTATGAAAGGTTTGCTCCCTTTGAGTATGTCATGAGGCCAAACAAACTGTGGAAAACACAATGGAACTGCCACATCCCAGCATTGACTTTTTAGCAATAGTTGCAGGTCTTCAGGTTAAGTGTCATATACTCACTTGTGCTTTCATGCAGCTTGCTGCAGTATTTTACAGTTTATTGGATACAAAACAAGAGTAAAAAAAAAGAACTGAGGAATGGGAAATTATAAAGCGAAAATTTTAAAAATACCCAATATCAATTTAAAGCTGATCTCTAGAGCCTGACAAAAATTAAATGCTTGTGGCGTAGTCTATGGTATTTAATAAGAAATACTAACTACTTTGACCACTTATTAAGAGAGATAATGTGCTGAATTCAGTTTGTCATTTTCTGAGGACTGAAGAGATACACAAAAAGGAATAACAAATCAATGGAGAAATCTTCAACTAAGTGTATTATCTAGCAAGAAGGTAAGCTGAAATACTTTGCATATCAGCTATTCCTTTTCTCCATATTATCCCTCCAGACAAAGAAACATGGGCCAGTGACTATACCAGATTTCTCAGAAGCTTCCAGTGTTGCCCTATAAAATAGTTCTATGATCTGCTATGATGTACCGAAGTCTGATTGCATATCTAACTGCTTTAACCTGAAAATTTAGTCAAAAAATGTTGCTTGTAAGAAAGTGTAATGATGACCATTTACTTTTTCCAGAAATTCTTACATTTGTAGGAGGTTTAATGTTTCAGATTCTGAACACTACGTTGCTCATTTGTGAAATATACCACAGTGTATTTAAGACACTGCATACTTACCTGATCTTCAGCTTAGTAATTTCTAAGTATTTAGTACTTTCATTTCTTTCAGAGTCACAAGAGTTCCTTACAAATTAGTGGAATATTTTTTCACCAGAAACTATTATGATAGGCTTTTTGGTTTGTTTTTGTTGGTGGTTTTTTGTTGGGTTTTTTTGAGTATGCTATAGTTTCACATTTTAAGCATACCTAGTTGTTTGAACAATTTATGATGTATAAGCTTTGTTTCTCAGCTTAGAACGACTATGGTTACATATGCTACAGAATATAATTTAGTTAAACCACAGCTATTATGCTCTGGGCAAATCTGTTAAAAGCCTCTATTTAGACCAAAGATTTTCACCTTGTTTTCCCTTTTACAGTAACCTTTTATTCTAGATTTGCTGAAATTCTGTTGTATATTTTTAATTGGAATATTAAAATAATCCTCCCTCATGTTTTCATTATAATGCTTATTGGTCATTGTAAATTTCTCTTGGATGGCCTGCCAAATTCAGCTTTATAAAAATGACAGCAATTAATTCAGTTGCCAGAATTTTTTATTTCCCCCTCCAAAAAAAAGTGTAGTATTTATACATTGCTACATTCCTACAGTTTTTCATGTAAGTTCAATGACTGCCAAGCCTTAGCAAATATTAAGGTAAATATAAGATTATTTTTCTGTATTCATACTTGTTACCAGAATTCTATTTATTGGAAAAGTGGTAGTTAGATCCCCCTTGTTTGTGTACAGTCATAATAGTCACAGAGCTGGGAGATGCAGAGCCCTCATGTAAGTCCTTCTGCAAGACAAAAGTTTCACAGGGAAAAAAAAAACCTACAACATTTACAGGTGACACTGTCTCTGATAACAACAGGTACTTCTTCACATAGTTTCTTGCCCTTCAATTATATTTATGTATCTGTATAGAGGGAGAAGGAGTCACCATTATGCACTATGGGAACTAACTACATTAAAAGAGTATTTTTAATTTTAACCTAGACTTGTTCCCTCATCGAGATCAGAATACAACTGCACAAAGAGCTCTGCCTTGGGAATGGAGAGGGCAGCATGGGGCCAGGAATGATAAGTCTGAAAGGAAGGTTACTTGAATACTTCTAAACACTTTATATCATGGAGGTAGCGGCTTGCTCATGGGCAGTAACAGGTAAAATTGTCTTAGTTTTAAAAATGTTAAAATGCACAGCTAATTCCCCTTTTTCCTTCCAACAGGGAGATGAAAGAAAGGGAAAACAGATCTTATGTTAAAAATGGCAGCTATTTCACTTTGGATACCATCTGAAAAGTTCAAAAACTGACAGCAGCAATACAAAAAACCTAAAGAAAATAATGTTGCAAGCATTCAAGCCCTGTGCTGCTTATTAAGCCATCCACTTCCCCATACACTCAGAACTTCAAACATGTCTTTGCTCTTAACATTTACTTTCAAGATTTATAGGCATACTCACTGTGCCTGACATAAATGCTTTTGCACTCATTATGCTTGCAAAACCTCATAATGGGCATGCAAATTGGTATTTATTCACTCAAAGCCAGTAACTACCCATAAATACTGCTCCGGCAGTTACACTGGTATATCCATTGAAATCTTTCAAGTACTTTTCCAAGTACTGTTCATCAGGGAACGTGTACAGGGGCTTTTTGTTGGGTTGGGTTTTTTTGATGGTTTTATTTATTTAAAATATTAGTAGATACAGACAAAACTGATGTAGTGGCTGTGCAGCAATTACTGCAGCACATCACTGGAGGTGCCTGCCCTCCACTGGTAGGTGCTATGCAAAGTGGAGCATAGACAGCAGCAACCCTTCCTCCCAGTATCTTCAGCTAAACTAGTGGTCAGTATTGTCATTAAAACACAGTTATGCACAGTTTTACTTCCACATGCTCAGAATCAAATTCTAGAGACAATGAAATTCTTGCCCTGACCATTATGGGAGCTAGATCAAGTGCTCTGCCTCATTCTCTCTACACCCACAAAACTGCCACAATAATTATCAGCAGGGTCACAAAGATTAATTAACTTAATATTATGAAGCTCTGATATATTAATTCTATAGCAAACAAATAAAATTTTTAGCCACCAGGCCTTTAGTCAAGAACAATAACAAAAGTCATTATTTCTTCATTAAAAGAAAAATAAAATCCACCATTTCCTGACACTGTTACAGCTCTCATTCTGAATCCATTCGTTATAATACTGCTTTTCTCTCATAAGAATACTAGATCCACTATTGGTCTTTAGAAACAAGACCAAAACCACACCAATTATCTCTACTGTTATTAATAGGATGAAGAAAATGATTGTGAAATTTATTATATTATGCTTTATGACAGAAATCACAACTAGAGTTAATGTGCAGAGGTTTTCTCTGTGGAGTACAAAAGATACATTACCTTCTCATTCACTTTCCCCAACTTACATAAAGGTTAATCATTGCTATTGTTATTCTGCTAAAGAACTGTTAGAATGAGGTTTGCAATACAATATAAAGAAAATGGATCAAATATTTTGTTAACTCCCCAGGATGTATTAATAAAAGAGCTACTCAATGTGAGCTTTATGAAATTAAACTTCAGCTGTATTCTGCTTTGAACTACTGCCATACTTCAGCAGATCAATCAGTTTAGATTGATCAAATATCTACTTATAATCAATATGATCAATTAACACACCTGATTTCAATATAATGACTATTCAGGAAAAAAAAAATCAAAACCCACCCTACAATGTTTCCATCTATTATGTTTCACACTGTAATGACTAGCACTTGTTAATTCAAGGACAGAGCACTTCCTGCTCCTATCATTCATAAAAAAATTCTCCTACTTTCTACAGGACATATTAATTTCAAATTGTACTATCAACACATTAATAGGATACAGCCCTAAATTTGTATTCGCAGTATGGAATGGGTGGCCTCCATTTTACAGAAAAGAGCTAGCTGGTTTACATTGAGAAGTGATAAGGCATATTTGCTCTTCTCTTGTTCAATTAAGAAATAGCCAAAATTAATTTAAATTCAAGGTAAAAGGTATTTGTTTTAATTTGCATTACAGTTCAGCAAGATAAAAGGGCACCAACTAAAAGCTTCTAAGAGTTGTGTAAAACTGAAAAGGAGGTTTTGATATAGCATATTTCATACTGTGCTATTAGTTTGTATTAGCCTAAGCCATAAGAGTTATTACTTATGTGAATCTTAAAGCCAGGATGACTTTCTTACAGTATAAAAATACATATTCATCCTTATTCCAAAATTATTCGGAAATACCTGTGTTCCAGTTATTGCTCCAAAAGTACTTCATGACAAACACAGCTGAAACAGTAATGAGTGGTGACTGGTTTTCCTCAGTTCATATTCTGCTGACACTCTGAATTTCCTTGCTTATTTAAGCTTTCATTGCTATCTCGGGAAACCTGAAGATGTATGAATAAAAGACACCATTCTGAGTTAGCTTGTGTTCAATATGACTTCCTTGGTTAGGAAAGCAGATGCTACCGCCATATTAGACTGTTTCCACATAAAAAAATGACCAAGGATTAAGGTTTCCAAGCTCTGAATTTGCCTCATGATATTCTGTGCTATGCCCTGAGGCAAGCTTTAAGTTTCAGACTGTATGCCTGTTTTCAAAGTCAAAGTGGCCCTAAGAATTTTATTAGTTTTCTTTCTTTTTCTTCTCCTTACATTTTTACATGTAGATCATAAACATGGATTTCATCTTGCTTTGTTTACACAGAACAGATTCAGTTCCCTTATAAACCTGTAAAATAGAAATAAATGCTTGTGATTGTTGTCATGTCTAAGCAGTTAGTCACAAGCCTCAGAAGACAAATTATTCTAAGCATAGTTCCAGGACCAGCAGACATTGAAAATTACTCATTGTAACTCATCTTTATTATGAAAAGCAAAAGTGAGTTTTGCCAGTGAAGTGTTATCCTTCTATCTGACCATTTAAGCAAGGTTTCACAGGGAAAAGAAAACAAATGCTTGCATTAAAGCTTTTATAGAAACTATCTTTTTTTTTTTTTTATGCTGTGAACAATAAGTAGTATTTCCATCCTTAGTTGTCCTAGTCAATGCTTCAGCTTCCCTCTATGCCTCATAACTGAACCAATTCCATTCTCCAAGACAACTCCAGCAGGCAAAAAGAGATGAACACTGAGTAGACCAAGCTATTCACACACTGATTAGCTTCTCCAGGTATAGCAGGAACTAATTTCTGTTTGGCTTTCCTGTCAGCAGAGGTCACCGATTTGTATCTCTGCTGTACTCGGCAATCCTTCTCACAAAATATGTAGGAATCTTTGAAAACCATGTCATTTTAAAAGCACATCCATATGCTTCCACATATCAGTCATGCTTCCTGAGAGATTATACTTCCTAATGCAAGGTAAGAGAAAGGTAGAAGAGGAATGGACAAAACAGACCTGCTGTTTTCCTAGCAAAGCATAAGAGGATTGCCTATATCAAAACTACACAAATTAGGGTATTTCTTACAGACATATTTGAGCTACTCTCATGAGCATTCTCGACAGAAGAGAGAAAAGATAAGAAAACAGCCTTTCAGATCTTGCATAAGAAGCTATTGATTTCACTGGCTACAATCTGATCTCTCATACTCTTTAGAAAAAATTACCGAGTTGGGGCACATCATTATTGCCACCAGACTTGTTCCAGTGCAAGATCACACTAAAACATTAACGGTTTCATTGACAGCTCTGCAAGGAACAGGCAAGGGTCCTGCCTATTTACCACGAGATTCATAAGCCAGTTCTCACACTATGGCTCATCCTGCAGATTCCCACTATAAAGGATTTATCATCATAATCCTTGAGCAAAGTATGTGCTACGTTTAAGAACAGGTTGCCAAAGTCTAATAGAAATTCAAACATATTGTGGAACTGAGAGACAAAGTAAGACAGATTGTTATGCCTGAGTTAAGTTTGAATTCTGAGAAAAGTACACAAACACAGCTTTATTAAAAATAGTATTAGCTAATTGTTTTTATTTTACTCAGCCTTTGTCCATCTGCAGTCTTTTACTTGTGACATACTTACTGAGCAAGCTATTGTATGTTTAATTAGAAAGCATTCCTGAATAACAGCAAGGCAGTTTTCTAGACCTTCATTGCTATTTGAAGAGCACTAGGGATAATATGATGCCTATAAGATAATATGATGCCTAATAAGATTTCACAATCTTATCAGATTTGCTTCCTATTTCATAAAGCAGGATTACTCCATAATCTGAACCACAAACCTGTTTGCTCCCCTCACATTTTTCTTTAATCTTTCATCCTTGAGTATTTTTAAACAAATAATTACGTTGTTTCCTGACAGAAAGGTGTTAGAAAAACTGTTTACATCACTACAAAGATTTAAGTCCCAAGGTAAGGATTTCCCACAGAAAATATTTGTTTTTCTGAAAAACTGTCCAATGAAGAGTTTATTAGCAGAAGCAGGAGTCATTAGTTACCAGAGAAAAGTAAGCAAGATAAATAAATGTGGAAAACACATTCTGTACATGCACCAGCAAAGCATTTAAACATAAGCTTAATAAGAAAGAGAGTAATCCCAGTGGTCTACGTGACTGATAATAGGAGATCATATCACCAGGATACGAGAGCTATTGTTCCTTTCAGGGGATTGTTGAACTTCTGGGATTCCAGGATACCTTTGGAAAGGCCACTCTGAGCTTGTTAATAAACTAATGCTGAGTAACTAAGGCTGAATGACTATTGTAGCTTATATTAAGATGTATAATGTTGTCATTTAAATTGAAGAAATTATGGACTAAGTGATAACAAAATTATAAATCAGCTCTGCAGGCCAAACAACAAGTAAATGAAAAACTATAAAGAAAATAGCAGTGATAACTTTAGTCAAAACACTTCTAGGAAAAGAATTTTCCATTACCAAAGGCATTTAATCTTTTATTACTACATGCATAAAAGAAAGGTATAAGTTCTATAAACCAGTATTACATGAGAATATCATGAGACAGCTCTTGAAGTTGCTGTGGGATTGTTCTACACGTTGCAAATCAACTGATGGTGCCCACATGCTGGTGGGGCTGTGTCCTTCCCTCCCTGGTGAGGGAAAGTGGACAGGGCAGAATACAGGTACTGAAGAGGGTTGAGAGGTCAGGGCAGGGAGGCCCTGGACTTGTGGTGGCTCTCATGAACAAGGGAAGGCTCCTGTCAGGGCCTCTCCCAGCTCCCTCTCACTCACCACCTGCAGCCCAGGTTCCACCATGGTGCCCAGCTGGGATGAGCTGGGCTGGGGGAAGCACAGGCCACAGGCCCCTGGCAGGTGCAGGACCTGTTGGTACCAACTGTGTCTTTCACAATGGCTCTAAGTTTATAAGCATCCCTCTAAATCATCTAGGAGGACAAAAACTCTTTAAGTAAGGTCTGCACTTCTTTTATAATCAATAGTACAACAAAAAGGTCAGACGAAGGAGCTGGCTAGGCACAGGTGGGACTCCATGGTATCAGAGAGCTGACATACATGGAAAAACTCAAATGCAGAGTGGGATTATCCCACCTCACAGGTTAAGTAAGTTCCCTCTTCTGTTCTGTGCTAAACAGTGCCCATTTCAGTCAACTGCTGCAAGCCATTAAGGTGACTATCACTTTGTTTATTTTTCAAAGAAAACTGAGTCAGACTGAATGATTCAAGAGCAGACTTTCCTTACTTGTTTGCTTTGAAATGCCTTGGAAATAATTTAAGCCAAAGGTATTTCAGAGTAATGAAACTACTTCAAAATACTCTAGCTCTTCAAGAAAACCCTGCTTTTATTATGTAAGAAGAGATACTGTCAAGTGATGAAGAATTAATTTAATGTCAGGGGAGTATCATACTGAGTTTTGTTAAATGTACCTTTATGTTTAAACAGTATTTCCACTGTTAACACTTCAAAATGCTCGGTAAGGAATAAAACATTATAGTTAGGAATATAGACTAAGTACATGGTTTTAAAACAAGCAAATTACATACCCTAAAAAGCAAAAGTAGATGGTAGTACTCTCTTCCCTAGTGTAAAGGAAGAGCATTCTTACTCTGCTTAAAAGCTAATATAACTGAAAGAAAATAACAGTTTAGAAGTTGTTATGAGAGGCAAAATTTAGAAGTTGATCAGCATTTGGATTTAAATTCAATAACATGATTCTGACCCCTATTACCACTGGGACAGATTTGCTGGTTAGAATCTTCATACAGTTGAAGAGAACTATGTAATTCAGAAAGTCAATTGCAAACACACCTATTTTGGAGGATTTCAGCACAGCTGGATTTCAGCTTGGGGACTATTACCACTTCTGGTTAGGTGTGGGCAGTTACAGGGTAACACCAGACTTTCAGTGCTTAATCATGCATGGACAGCAACAATATTGCAACTCCCAGAAGAACATAAAGCATCTTGCAACACTATTGTGTGATGGGCTGGATCATTATTCCTACCTACCAAGAGGACTGGGGATCTAGGAACTCAGTTCAATGGTACTCTGACGTTAGCATCAGGCATTATTAGGTTATGAACAACAGAATAATTGTAGGCGCCCTGATAAATGTAGGTACTGTCAAAATAAATAAGATAAGAACATTCTGGAATGAGGATTCAGATTCAGTGTTAGTGTTGATCTCTGCAAAGGATCAGCAATACAGACTTTTATAAGGTCAGCTATATTATATTTACAGTATTTTTCATTTCTGCAGTGAAAAATGTAATCTGCAGAAGATTAGTGCCTTATTTGTCCAATTCTTGAATTACTGCATCTAGAATTACCATGAATGGATTTTCTTCATTGTTTCTTTATACTGATCAGAAAATCCCTGAAGTGATTTGCTTTCACCAGCAATAATTTGCTTAGTCTGCTATAATATTATAGTCTGCTGTTCGTGTTCTGCTTTATGTATGAATAGAGCAAAACTTAGCAGAGGTGAAGCATTGATAGCCTCTCACAACAGCTTCCTTAAAACAACCACTTATTCCACTGCCAGTCCAAGGCTAGGGTTTTTTTCGCCTCTTTTTCCTCCTCTCTTAACTCCTCTATTACCTTTCAGTTCATTGTCAGCCTATGTACATAAGTCTATGATGCCTCAAATTTGAAAAAAAGTAAAGAGGAATTTTTTTATAGCACAGCAGCATATTCATTTTTCCCTCTAATTCGCGTTGCCAATTTACTGTTATTGCAAGTGGTTTTGCATTGTATTCAGGTAATGAAATGCTCAAACGGCGACAGAAGCAGCACGAAATTTATTTTTCTCTTGGAAACTGGAGGCAGCACATTCCACTCTAAGTGAGTTGCTTTCCTTGTTTTCTGCATTCACACTGTCCTATTTAATCCATGGGTGTCCTGTTCTTGTCTCACAGCAGAGAAGACCAAATGAATTTGTTGCATCTCAATTTTTCTTGATGTGCTATAATTCCAGCATGATTACTATTCTTCCTTTCCCTTTCTCTTGACTTTTCAAACCTATTAAAAGGTTTTTATATATTTGAAATCTTTACAAAGCTGTGCATTTAGGGGAATTTATTGCAAGTTAATTTATCTTACATTCTAGGAAAATATATTGCCGAGTGTCCCATTTCTTCTTGTCTATTGTTTATTTATAACTGCATACAGTATTTTTCCTGTTCATAACTATTTGTTTTTATTAATGTATTCCATTACTGTTTTTATATTAGTTTCATTTCTCAAAGGAAATCTTTGAATTTCTCAAAGGAAATCTTTGAATTTCTCAAAGGAAATCTTTGAATTTCATAGGATTATTTAATTTTTCTTTCTTCATGTTAATGTTAGTTTTGCAGCCTTTATCCATATTGAAGAATCTGTGCATACATGACAACCTATGGACTTATTTATTCAGCTGAAGAAAAGCTACAGAGTCTAAGCAAGAGTAGTCTTCATTTCTCCAGCTTTTCTTGCCTTCTTGTCTACAAATTTATTGTAATTTTTCAAATTCAGTTTTTTGTAGGCTGCATTAGGCAAAAATTATCTTTCTCAAAAATTCAGTATAGATGCATGTGGTCCTATTCTATTTGATTACACATTATTAAATTACATACAGTACAACTGATGTAATCAGTGTAAGAAAACTAAGAACACAAGCAGTCTTGAAAGCAAAGTATAAAGATTCTATATTCAAGATTCTTTCAACATGTCTGCAACTAAGGAACTAAAAGGGAGTGATGCAACCCCAGCTAGGTTGATTCTTTCTTTAGTCTTCGTCCCCAGTTATTTTTAGCTATATTTTAAGCATGGACTTATTTTTTTTCTTCCCTCTATTGTATCAGAGCTTAGTTGGTAGTAAATCTAAGTGCAGCTCACTTTTTAGAAGCATCCAACCATGTTTTACCACTTGAGACTTGTTTCCAGGTGGGACTCAGCACTGGGTAGTCATGGCAAAGAGTTTCTGGGCCAGTATGCACCACCATGTTACAGCACTAAAGGACCAGGGTCAAAGCTTTGATGGAAATATCTCTGTGAGGATGTCTTTGTCTCTCTGGCTACCAGGAGCACAGGTACTCTGATTAGACAGAAGAAATGGCTTTATTACTTAACTATGCAACAAATCCAGTTTTTACTGCAGTCGGTGACCTAGATTCACGCTCATACAGTACACAAGCTATGCTAATAGGAGCAGTTGGATACATCACCCTTACCTTTTTACCCTCTCACTAGCTGCCAGTGGAGACCTATTTAAGAATAGTTGATAGCTTCTAGGTAATCACCACAACTTGGTTAGGCACATGTTCAGGTAGTAACACAGATGACTGTTCAGGCAGGACCCTCCTGTTCCCACCTTTATTCCCCCTATACCCTGGCAAACAGATTCTTGAATTGCACTCATACTGCACGAGCTCTGCTTGAGGACACTGCTGGAAAGCTGGCTGCACTCCATAGAGCGGCCAGCTCCCCACCCACCATGTGAAAATGTAAAGTTTTAGACCATAAAGGACAGGGACTCCCAAGAAATCCTGTCAGGTGGTCCACCAGTACTGTTCTCTGCACAATTCAAAGCATTTAGACCTCAAGGCACCATTCTAGTAATTTTGTTTCACCCCCTGCATAAAATGAGTTTGCAGGTTTTATTTCACTGCTGTAGATACTAGGGGGGCAGAAGATAAAGATTATTATTATGTCTAACTGACCCTACTGTATCAAAGTGAAAAACCCATAAAAATTTAATTTTAAGAGCAAGAGATTATGCTATTCATCTTAAGGTAAACAGTTTGATTTCTCATTCATTTCTCATTTATATCTATACACTTAATTTAGAGTGCTAAATATACAAACCAGCTAAGTCACCTCAATAAAAGACTTATTGAGCCAATAAGATTTTATATCAAAAGTCCACTCTAATAAATATATTTATTGAATCATTAGCCCTGTCCTTTTAGACAGTTGTTTAAGATTGACATTCCATTTACAGTGATGTAATGGATTACATAAGATATAGTTAGTTGTGATGTGGCATTCCTTCTCAAGAGGTAGTGGGTTTGAGTGTTCCTCTCCTCTTTCCTGACATTAAAGTAGGGCAAGTATATATTTTAATTAGGCTTCAGGTTAGTATAATTAAAATTACCTGTTACTGAAAGCTAGTACATTGTCTTTACACCACTTACACACTACTAAAATATTTTTTTAAATGGCTAGAAGTGCTGTAGAGACCTCAGCACAGGCTTAGATTTACTTTTAACATACAGAACCAACCGAGTAAGAAGGGAAAGTCATTTTTAAAAAAATCATAGTACAAGTGGAAGTAACAAAAGGTGGGGGATCATTTGTTTTGGTAGGTGTTTATCAAGGTGACTGCTGAGAAGAGACTCAAATACTAGTATGATTGTGTATTTGGCTACTATACAGTCGCACAAGTGTTAATGCATTAAAGCTGTCCTTACTGTTCTAGTCCCAAAGTCCTACAGATTAACAAGATAGAAGCCAAAACTAGCATTTCAGGTTGCTATTTTACTAAATGACAGATTCCCAGTATTAACTGTGGATAGACAGGACTTTGGATCATGAGGTAGTAGAAGGAAAATCCAGACTTACAACCACAATGTAAGATCTGTGGATATGGATAAGCTAAAAAGTATGGCATGTTGTTTGGTGACTTAATTATTCTCCCCTCACCACTGTGAGTTCATGTGAGGCACCAGGTTTCTCTATCATTCTTAATTGCTTCACAAGTAAAAGTCATTGAGGGCTTGATATGTAATTGATGTGGAAGGCTGGTAGGGCAAAGAGTTCTGTGCCTAGAGGAAGATATGCACTTTCTCAGACAAGAATAGCATGTGTTCAAAACCTAGGCTACTGTAGAATAAGGCCTTAGAAAACTGCTGATGCAGTGGATTTTAAGCAGTCCCTCGAGCACCATTCGTCACTTGACAAAGCCTGTAGCCATCTGTAACTACTGATACATAAACTTTCAACTATGAAGTCAAAGTTGATTTATTTGGTTTTTAAACCCATATTTCAAATGAGACTTATTCAGAATGTACACAAATTCAGTGAATAAGTTTATGGAGAGTTTTGGGTTTTGTTTGGTTGGTTTTTGGAATTTTTTTCCTTTAAAAAACATATTTTGTAGCAATGAAAGCAGTCAACCAGGGACAAGTTTCAAGCAGTTTCAGAAAGGCTTCTTATCACAAACTTGATGAGAAGCAAAAAGGAGAACCATGTGGATATTTTAAACACAAAATAAATAAGATAAGCCTCCACAAAAAAGGCCCCTACACCCCCAAAAACCCATAGGCTATCATTAAAGTTTTCAACAAGACAGTGTAGTCAATTTTAAGAAGAAACTTCACTAAAACAAGAATTTCAGAGTGCTAAGAATGTATGACAGAGCTAGACAAACCAATACAACAAAAGCACTAGGGGATATCTGTATATGAAGTCCTTTTTTCATTAGATAAGGAAAAAAGCGCTTTATAAAAGTCTAGCATTACTTGAAAACAGTGTGTGGAAGATTGATCATTGCTTGGCCCAATGAACATAACAGAAACTCAAAATCAAATGCAAACTAAGTATCAATATTTTTTTAAAAACTTTTTTTTTTTTTAAGTCTGAAGTCTGTTAGGTTACTTAATTCTCACAGAAGTGGCAGAAACCTTATTGCTTGATTTGGTTAAAGCTGGAGTGTACAAAACATCCAGCTTACAATATCCTGTTGGGAATAATCCTACACCTACAAGTATTGGACAAGATGACCTCAGAGGTCTTTCCATCCCTAATTTCTTTGACTCAATGAATAAACATGAACCTAATCAGAATAGGTATACTGTTTATCTAAGCAATAACATTCAGCTAACTGAATCACACAAGGGAATTGACTGCTCTTATGCTGCTGATTAAACAAGATCAGAGAGCCTTAAAAAAGGCTTTGGAGTTTTAATTTGCAGACCTTGGTATGCATTTATATTGTAATAACCTGTTTATAACCTTGGACCTATGAAACTGAAACCTTTAGATGAAAGATTGTTTTATTTTAAGAAAATAGTTTGTAAAACATGAAGACTACAGACTTAAACTCTTTAAGATTATATGTAAAATAAAGTGCTTTAAGTCTTCAGACACACAGCCTTAAAGAAAGTAATTTCACAGAGAAAGAAAGAAAATTAAAACAGTGATTGTAGCTTATCTCCTTAGAGCAGCTTGGACTATATGATATTTCTGGATATTTTACAAGTTTGCATGTGTTGCAGTCCTTCAGATAAATCTAATTTGCCTATGAACTTAGAGCCAGGTATCATTTGCATCACTATTCATTTTGACCTTTTCTGACTTGAATGTGTTTGTTGACTCAGTGTCCCACATAGTTTCTTCCCTATTCAATTACTCAAGCTTTATAAGCAAATCAAGCTATTTCAACCCAGCCACGACAGTACCATTGT
>NW_010336390.1:0-27809 GCF_000700745.2 Antrostomus carolinensis | reverse complement strand
TTTCCCTAAATGCCTGTGACAATACAAGCTAGCTTACAGGAATGCTTTTATAGCAAAGCAAACAGGAGGTCACAGACTTGGTTAGTCTGACCATACTCCATATAGATGAATGCTCACTGGTATTGTTAGATCTGTACCAAGTTTGAATTTAAAACCCTAGAGATGAGCTCCTTTGGAATTGTGGGTTTGGTTTGTAGGGTTTTTTTGCTTGCTATACATTCAAAAACCCATAGCACTAGGGCTAGAGGTATAAGATGAACTCGCCTTGAGAAAGAAAGAAGAAAAATATAATTAGACATTATAGTCTAGATCAGTAAGAGAGCAGATAGGTAAAAACCTGTCTGGATTACTGGGTTCAGAGGGTACTGGTGAATGAGTCATACACCAGTAACAAGTAGCCCATACTCCACAACGTCCATCATGGGACTGGTCCTGGTTAACAACTTTATCCATGACCTAGAGGAGGTTACAGAGGACACACTGGTCAAATTTGCAGATGACAAGTTGAAGTGAATGAGTCAATACACTTGAGGGCATGACTGTCATCTAGAGGGACCTGAACAGGCTGGAGGAGCAGGACAACAGGAAACTAATGAAATTTAACAAGGACAAAGCCAAGTGCTGCTGTGGGCACAAAGCACCAGTGCAAGGGCACAGGCTAGACATGTCTGATTAAGAGTAGCACTGCAGGAAGGGACCTGGAAGCTTTGGCAGACACAGACTGAGCATGAGCCAGCAGTGTGGCCTGGCTGCAGAGACTGCCAACAGCACCCAGGGAGTTATTCACAGGGGCAGAGCCACAACAACAGTGGGGGTGCACCAACCCCCTCTGCTCAGCACTTGCACTTCATTCTAGATACTGCATCCAGTCTTGGGCCCCTCCATACAAGAAGGACATCAATGAGCTGGAGCTCGGTGGAGGGCCCTCAAGCCAGCCTAGGGCTGGAGCACTTCCCTATGATCAAAGGGATGAGGGACCAGGGCTTGTTCAGCCTGGAGAAGAGACTGCCTTTGGAGCACCTAACCAGCACTCTGCCCATATTTACAGGGAAGTTACTGGAAAGATAGAGGCAGGCACTATACAGAGGTTCACAGTAACAAATTGAGAGGTTCAGATTGGATATAAAGAAAAAAAAAAACCTCACCCTGAGGACAGTGAAGCAGCGGAGAAGGCTGCCCAGAGAGGCTGGGCAGTCTCCATCCTTGGAGGTGCTCAAGACCAGACTGGATAAGGCACTGACCAGACTGGTCTGTCTGCAGAGCTGACCCAGTGTAAAGCAGGAGGTTGGATTAGACTCAGACTTCCTGAGGTACCTTCCTATCCTATGATCTGTAACTCTATTACCATATTCAATTTATAAAAAAGCTTCCATTTTCCCCACACCAAGCACTGCCAAAAAAAACCCCAAAACACCACAGTAACACCAGTAAAACCCAAATCACCTTCCAGAGGCATCAGATCCTAAAGTCTCATTTCTGCTATCTTGGTATTTCAGTACAATCCTCTCTGAGATGTAAATGTTATCCTAAAATAAGTTTTCCTGAATTTTTCAAACAGACAGAATGCATCACCAGGAACCTTATCCAGTTACATATTCAATTTCTCCAAAGGTCAGCAAACTATTGTAGATATCACCTGGTATTATTCTTACACAGATACCCATTTCCAGTTCCTAACTTGTATTCAGATTCTTGCAAAGTACTGAGGATATCACAGCTTTGTGCTGCACCTGCTTATCCATAAAATAAAGAAATCTTAGTTTCCCCTTTTTTTTTTTTTCTCTCCAGTTAGTAACAAATTTACAAAGCTTAACTATTATAGTCATGCATTGCTAAGCATGAAATAATTCTGGGTTTATAATACCAGGACTGCCCCCCCACATTTAGAACAACGGACCTCCTATGGAAATCTTGCCATCTTTCACTCCTTGGGAAAAAGAGGTAGTTTGAAGGGAAAGGAGACTTGAGGAAGCCTAAGGTTAATTTAAACAGTGGTAAGTGTATGAAACATCTGAGGAATTTGTAATGTTAAATTTCTTGCAGGAATGGATTAACAGAGGCACAAGTGGTGAAAGGAGTATTATTAATAGTTTCACATGACTAATTCATTACATTGCATATGATGCTGTTACATATTGCCTCAAAGGTTCTCTTCGACACATTTTTTATTCTGAAGAAAATGCTGTGCCATGCAGTTTTCTGCTGCAGTTGCTGTGCACACCGGCTGTGACAAGTATGGCCTTGTGCTTGGGAACTTCTGCTTTGCCTCAGCCTCTTATCATGATGATGTTGGAGATACAATTACTTCCTGGGAACAGCTTATTCTATTGAAACTTCTGAACAAGAGTATTTCCATATACTATGTGCTAACATCTTTCACTCAAGAGCCAATGCATACATGATAGAGGAGCTGACACTAACAAAATACCAGGTCACCAGCTTCCATTTTAATCCAAATTCAACCACACAAAGCCTGCCAGGGTCTGTTCCCCTATAACCACAGGGCTGCAGCCACACTTACTGGACAAATTAGTATGCTTAACCATTTGCAGCTGTGAGACAGAATTTTTTATATCTTATTCTTTAAAGATTTCAAACCAGGAGTTGCCTAACCAAAAGATTTCCTTCTCTGGATGATGCTGTAACTGTACACATACTTTACAGTTTTTGCATGAACTTAGAAGGCCTAAATTCTCCAGAATTTATGAGAGAATCATCCATTGTTATCACTGTTTCTACTTAAAGAGGAAAAACAATTAAAAATAAATTAACCTTTTTGTACCCAGGTTCTTTCACTTTTGCAAAAGCTATGCATTTATGTTTTACAAATACCTCATTATTTTCATTCACAAACTGAAAGACATTCAAACTATGTTAATGAATCCAAGACAAATGGATCAAACCAATTGATAACATATTAATGAAACTGAATACTAATTGGATTTCATTTAACATTACTTGACTAGATGCTCTAGAAATCACAATCCTATGACAGAATAAGGTTTCATGGATTTCAGAGAAAAATCACTTTGTTGCTCATGGGGAAAAAGGCACTCTAATAAAATCCCAGAACACATATGTAATGGCTGAGTGCAGTGAATCCGAAATAAGTTATAAATTAATGGCAAGAAGAGGGGGAAATCAGTAAAGGAAGCAAAGGACACTGTAGAAATAAATTATCAAAGTTAATAAATAGGACAGGGGGACCATAGTGTTTCATGTTTATTTAATGAGTTAGAAATAAAAGTAATCAGCATAGTTTAAGTGTCTTTCTAGACAGACCTGATAGACACATTTCCCGGCTCGCCCCACACTTCCCCATCCCTCCCACAAGTTGGAAAGAGGTGATGTTGTCATATCACAGGATGGGTGTACAACTGCAATTCAGATGTTGGGAAATTGCTCCCAGGTTGCTTGCATCCAAACAGCCTGCTTCCAGAAGGAGGCTGCAGTAGAAATGGTGACATTCAACAGCACTTGGCACAGTAGCCATGTTCCAAGCCAAATGGAAGAGAGCTAACATTTTGCCTATATATTGAGGGGTAAATAAATAAATCTGTGTAGTAACAGCTTGTCAGCCTGATATTGACCCTGGGTGAAATATTGAATGGCTGACACAAGACTATTAACAAACAATTAATAAAAGTGCTAAGGAATTAAATGATTAAAATAACTAATGTCAATTAAGAGAAAAAAAACCACAACATTACTTTTGACAAAGATATACTTGGATAGGTCAACAGAACCTATTTTCTGTTATTTATCTAGTGCCTTCACTACTAACTTGCTGCACAGTATTTCAATTAAAAGGACTAATGCAAAAAAAAAAAAAAGTGACACAGTAAATAGATTAAAAAGCTGATAAATATTTCCTTGAGCTTCTTGCAGCAAAGAATAATAATCAGAGGTGGTGTGTCCAGCAGAATTTCAGGGAAAAGTTCTAAACCCACTATTAATTAATATTTTATCAAAGATCACAAAGGAAATACAAAATAATCCCAAATAATGTTTATGAATTACACAAGAACTAGGAAAATTAATTTAATTAAGAGGACAGACAAGTAATCCAAAGTGATCTGGGCTGCTTGATAAATTGGGCACAAGCTAGCAAAGTGAATGCCACGATAGCCGAGAGTAAGGTTGTACAAATTACAGAGGTCAGGACTCCCTACAGCAGAGTCTTTCTGAAAAGGTTTTTGAGAATTGGTGAGTAATCAGTATAATTAGTGTTCTGTGTAGCTTTCATGAAGTGTTGTATCACATTGTTCTTGAAGAACATTTCTTTCAGATTTACATTAATCCAAAGAAGAAATTGTCTTTGCTGCTTTGAGTTCACCTATGTGAATTAGCTTTTATTTCCAATGCATTGACTGCCTTGTACCCTATTGCCTGATGCTCTGCAGGACAGCTGAATGGCCATAACAACGAGATTACTAATTCTGCCTTTGTGCAAGATTTATGTTAGTGTAAAAACCCCTCGTTCTTAAATACGAAAAATAACAAAGTTGTAGTGGCTCTCCGCTGTCAATTCTGGATGAGCCACCCAATTAAATCAGTTTGAAATATAAAGCATAAAAAAGTGAACAAATACAAAGGACTTCAAATTCATGCCTTAGAAATTAAAAAAGTAATTTTTAACCAGTATTTCATAGAATCACAGAATGGTGGGGGTGGAAGGGACCTTTAAAGATCATCTAGTCCAATCCCTGCAGTGAGCAGGGACATCTTCAACTAGATCAGGCTGCTCAGAGCCCCATTCAACTTGACCTTGAACATTTCTAGGGATGAGACAACTACCACCTCTCTGGGCAAACATGTGCCAGTGTTTCACCACCCTCATTGTAAAATATTTCTTCCTTATACCTAGTCTAAATCTCCCCTCTTTTAGTTTAAAACCATTACCCCTTGTCCTATCGCTACAGGCCCTGATAAAAAGCCTTTCTTGGAGGCCACCTTTAAGTACTGAAAGGCTGAAATAAGGTCTCCCTGCAGCCTTCTCTTCCCCAGGCTGAGCAACCCCAACTCTCTCAGTCTTTCCTCATAGGAGAGGTGTTCTATCCTTCTGATAATTTTTCTGGCCTCCTCTAGACCCACTCCAATAGGTCCATGTCTGTCTTGTGCTGAGGACTCCAACACTGGAGTGGAAGCGAGACCGGTAAGGTCTCGCCAGAGCAGAGTAGAGGGGCAGAATCACCTCCCTCAACTTGCTGACCATGCTTCTTTCAACAGAGCCCAGAATACAGTTGACCTCCTGAGCTGTAAGTGCACACTGCCAGCTCATGTCAGCTTTTCATCCACCAGTATGCCCAAGTTCTTCTCTGCTTGGCTGCTCTCAATGCCTTCACCCCCCAGCCTGTATTGATAGCAAGGATTGCCCCAAACCAGGTGCAGGACCTTGCACTTGGCCTTGTTGGACCTCATGAGGTTCAACATAGATATTTATCCTATTCTTTCCATAGATTACACTATACTGTAGGAAGAGAAGTATTGACAGTATCCTTTGCCTCACTTGGTGAAGCATTTTACGATGACATACAGAAAACTGAAACATACCACAAAAGGAATTAAATGAGTCTTTGAAGAAAGTTATGTTCCTCTTGGGTACGTGCAAGAGTGTTTACTCCATCCCAGAAAAATTCTGAGTTTACACTTTTAGCAAGAAGTCTATCATTGTATTTTGCTCCTGGAACTAGAGAAATATAAATACGTAGTAGAAAGCGGTAGAGAATCCTGTCCTACACTTTCAACTATTCAGCTCAGAAACAGGTAAAAACCAAAAAAAAATAGCAATCTCCATACAAACCACAAAAGAGGATCAATGATAAATCAATAGCAGTGTAACAGTGGTGAATCATCCATAATTATAATCTAACTAGTGTTCTAGACAACTTTGTTCTGCTGAAAACTACTGCACACACTCTCTATGTGTGAGGTTGTAACTAAGCATTATTTCCCCCCCTTGTTTCAAGTTACCCAATGTCTTCGGTGTTAAGCAAAAATTCTTTTTTGCAGTTGGTTGTCTGACTGCAGCCCAGGGATCCTGATGCTTAGCCAGGCATGTTGCCAGCACTTAAAGGGAACTATTTGTAGAGTTTCAAAGAAAAAGTTAGAGCAATCGATTCTTCACAAGACAGCTTTATCAAGTCATTAGGTTCTGTGGTTCTAACCAGGACCTCACTAATCAGCTTGTAGCCTCAAATGAGTCTGTCACCTCGGACTGCCTTTTATCACTACTGATATGCTATTTGAAAAATCTGTAGAGTTAAGATGTTTGAGTTTGGGTATTTAATTGGTAAAATGTCAAGCAGTTCTTTATAGTTTGTTTTCAGTGATGCATATACTAATTACATAATTGTATATACATAACTTAGATAAATATGTTTTAAAAGAATGATATATATACCCAATAATATTTGTAGCAATATAAGTAGAACTATCCCATTGTACATATGTTAACTCTCATTACAAAGATACGCAATTTTAACAAGTGACACCTGAAAAAACGTTCTGGGAACACAAATATGTTGGAGAAAAAGAAGTAATATTTAGAGGAAGAATTCCTGGGGAGGGGTTCTCATTAGAAGGGTATGCAATAAAGTGTACAGAAAAGATGGGACTTGTTACAGTAGTTACTTGTTTCTGAAGGACTCTTCACAGAAAGCATTGAAAGCAATAGAAAAAAAATACAGGCTCGTCACTTAGTAGACGAGGCAAACAACACAGATTGCAAAGTCATGGGAAGGGGGTCTCAATTCTTGTTTAGAAAAACCAAGCAGTAACTCCTCAGTGGTTAATCAACTTCCTCCCATCCAAAGCCAAGGTTGGCCATAGGGATCTGGGTCCAACCCAGCAGCTCTGAAGTCAAGCACTAGTAACAGCATCATCTGCAGAGGGACCATTTGCAGTGGTTCAAGAAATGATGGTTATAGGAGATAGTCTTTTGCAGATAGCTACATAATGATCATTAGGCTTTGTGGGTACCAGAGAAGTCCCTTCACAGGATGCACAAAACAATGCATGCGTTATCAGCTGTCAGTGAAGAAATCATAGGTACCAGCAGCAGAGCAGACCGGAATTCGCAAAACAGATTATACCAAGACAACTACGTAAACCTTGCTTAGGCAATACTTTCAAGTGGTTAATAACAGTCCACAGCTCTAACACTCAATTTCAGAGACACTGCTAGTAAGGTCCCATTTAATATTTGAATTATTTCCTATTCAAGAAACTAAATTTCCACTGTATTTTTAGTTGACACTTATAAAGGGTCTATATTCCCACAGAGTTTCTGCACTGATCACCACAGTATGTCACATTTACATTTCAATTGGCCTTCACTCTTCATAGTTTGACTACTTTAGAGGCAGAAAATACTAGCGATCTCATTTTAAATTCTCAGTGGTTGTTTTGGGAAAGTACAAACACAGCTCAAGCTTATATTTGTGTTTTCCTGAAATAAATTACCAACACCTTGAGTCTTCACCAAGGCATTTGTAAAGCCACATTATTCTTTAGCCAGATAGGTAGTGGTATGTCTATTGTCTGCCCAATTCTAAACCAGGGCAAGATCTTCTACCAGGGCTCTGGGAGGAAAAAGCAGCTAAGCCTCACAAGTCATTCAAAACACTGAATTGTTCTGAGAAACATATGACCTAGTTCCTCTGGCTTGTAAACTGGAGGAGAAAACTGTTTATAACCAATAAATAGATATTTTTAAAGAAGCCAGCATGCTCATTTTCTGAAAATGATGGGATCCTGCCAGTTTGTTGATATTAAATCTTCAGCAAAGCACACACAGTGAGACAGATAATCTATATTCCAATACCTGTAGGAAAGCCAGATACCAATGAAATACTTGCTTCTATTTCTATACAGTGTCTTTTCTTGCCTTACACGTCAGTCTAGATTTAAAGTTTTCAATCCAGATAATTCTCTTTTTACTCAGTTATTTTTCTCTTTCTACTTATTTTCTCACATTACCAAAAGCTAACTATATTAATTAGGTACAATTAAATGCTTCAACACTTCTGCAACACTTACCCATCACGTAACATGCACTATAATACCCTTTTTAACAATTTCTTCCTTTCTATGCTTCTCACCATGGTGTTCCTCATCCACTTCCAAGCAAAATACAAAATCACGCTAGCAACTCTGCAGGGGCAGTCAGGGCATGGTGTTCTACACTTATTAAAACAGTACTCGTTTGTTCAAGAATTATGGGAGGAGTGGTGTCTTAAATCAATATGTATATAGCTATAAAGAGTAATGCACTCATCATTTTAGTATTTTAAAGTGGAGATGACTGACAATTGCTCCTACATGGAGATATTTCACTTCTGCTTCTGTCATTGTAAGGTATGACTTCACAGAATCATAGAATGTTTTGATTTGGAAGGGACCCACAAGGATCGAGTCCAACTCTTGCCCTAGCATAGGACAATCCCAAGTTCAGACCAGGTGTCTGAGGATATTGTCCAACTGCTTTTTGAATGTTGTCAGGCTTGGTGCCATGACCCCCTCCCTGGGGAACCTGTTCCACTGCTCCTCCACACTCTGCCTGAAGAACCTTTCCCTATTGTCCAACCTAGACCTCCCCTGACACGTCTTCCTGCCATTTCCCCTGGTCCTATCATAGGTCACCAGAGAGAACAGATCAGTACCTGCCCCTCCTGCTCACCTTGTGAGGAAGTTCTAGACTGCAATGAGATCTCTTCTCAGTCTCCTCCAGGCTGAACAAACCAAGTGATTTCAGCCTCTCCTTATACAGCTTCCCCTCTAAACCCTTCACCAATTTAGTGGCCTCCTCTGGACACTTTCCAGTAGCTTTATATCCTTTTTATACTGTGTCGCCCAAAACTGCACCCAGTACTCAAGGTGAGGCTGCACCAGTGCAGAGTCCAGCAGGACGATCACCTCCCTTGACCGGCTTGCAGTGTAGTGTGTGATGCACCCCAGGACACAGCTGCCCCTCTTGGCAGCCAGGACACACTGTTGGCTCATGTTCAACTTGCCATAGACCAGAATCCCCAGGTCCCTCTCTGCAGGGCTGCTCTTCAGTCTCTCATTCCCCAGTCTGTGTGTGTGTCCAGGGTTGCTGTGTCTCATGTGCAAGATCCAGCACTTGCCCTTGTTAAAATTCATACAGTTGGTGATTGCCCAGCAATCTAGTTTATCTAAGATCTCTCTGCAGGGCCTCTCTGCCCTCGAGAGTGTCCACAGGACCTTCCAATTTGGTGTCATCAGCAAACTTAGTTAGCAGTCCTTCAAGTCCTGTATCCACTGCTGTATTTAAAACAAATATGTCTACTAAAAATAGTCCAACAGGGGACAATTTAAAGATGGTAGATGAACAAAATTTTTAGGGTTCAGGAGAGAAGCTTCTCTAAGGAAAATTGTTCCACAAGCGCTTATTGCGGGATTAATTCCCACTTCAGTACCAACTGGTTATTGCTGATAACTGGACATGAGGTTTAAAGGTTTTCTGGAATAAGTTTAATTAGCTGTTTGCTGTTGGCTTTAGCAGAAGCCTAAGCTTTGTTTAGCACTGTTTTCAGCTATAACAAAGCTTCCACAGTCTTTCCAAATTCTAGCTTTTAGAAGTCTTCCACTACTAATTGTCCCATTATTTCTACTGGCATATAGGTAGGAACCTGTACTACTTGAGTGAAGAGCAGATTCTCTGGCTGTAGTATTTGTCAGTTATTTAATATAGTTTTACTTTCATACTAGACCTCCCTTTCACTGCTTCTAGCACTCAGGATAAATGCTAGATAAGAATTACTATATCAGTTCATCACTGTTCCTTTAACTCCTTTTAAAAAATACTGAGAGGAAATTTTAATTTAAAAAAATCTGCCTGGACAGAATACTGAAAAGTATACTGTAGTATAACTAGGTAAAAACAGAAATAAGAAAGCTTGAGAACTTGAGCCCAAAGGCTGAAAGGGTAGCAATTACAGGGAGTAAGACCATCTCTAGTGTTTGCCAATGATTTTGCAGTTAAAATAGCATCCACAGCCACCATTTGGGGGTGGGAGGTCTGGCATGCATATGACATAGTAATGGAGTTTAACTGTGTTGTATCTTGATGTTTTTAGGAGACCTGTAGGTGTTCTTGGAAGAGCAGGGCAAAGAACAAAGGTCATGACAATTCTTGATCTGTGTGCTCCAAGAGAAGTAATATATTTAGAAAAAGAAAACTGGACTCACATAGCGGTAAGGCTGTAGTAAGTTAACACAAGTAACTATATTGGTCTCTTACAGCAAGTAGCATATTTATCCACAGCAAGTCTCCCTTGTCTGATCAGCACATTGCTTAATTTCACTATTAAATATGTGCCCCCACTCCCCATCATGAAATTGCTGTAATGATGCATAAAGACGACTATTTAGGAAGCTTGTAAAACACCATTATAGAGAGCTGCTAAGGAACAGTTTAAGGACATGTATTGTTAACCAATTCAGTTTCAATGATTTGCACACTTCATCACCGCTTATCCTAACTACTTTGAAGTCCAGATAAATTAGAAGAGCTGAGAATCCAATGTGTTTTAGAAACATCAAAGGTAATTAATAAAGGATACTCTCATGACCTAAAACTTTTTGGGTGGCAATACAAAAGTGGGGGAATTAAGACCTTGTCACTGAAGACTGGCAAGTATGGCAAGAAGAAAGTATTAGAAAGTGAGTAACATTTTTTGAATTACATCAAAATTCTAGCTGAAGAATAATAACAATTTATAATCAGCATACTAGCAGTCAGATGAAAAGTCTAGTTGCACTTCCTTATTAAATACAATTTTAAACACATTCCAAAAAAAAAAATGCATATAGATCTTCACTGTAATTTTGAAACTGAGTAGTTATGCAGTTGATCAAAGACTGCCTCAGCACAGAGCAACATGCTTCCCTTGGGCTTCTATGCTTGACAGTCAGCATCCTTATCACAAGTATAGTTTTATTGTCTGCTTGCTCTTCAGTTTTTTTTTTTACCTGGTTTATGAAGTATGATAGAAGGTATACTTTTAAAAAGCCATATGTAAAGTTGTTCCTCCTACAAAGTGAATTGCTCAAATTATTTATAGCCCTCTTCAGAGCCAACATCTCCATGTTACTGGATCGCTAAATAATTTGAAAGTATATGATAAGAGACCATCCACTTTCAGCTTTAGTTTTACAAATGGAAGATCCTTCAAAATTTTTAACACCGTTATCAAATCCACAAGACAGTTTCATGGTCAGCTGAAACTTTGCTGACGGAAAATTTGCTTTTGATTTTGGAACTGAGCTTGCACAAACTAATGACTACTCTGCTTTAAGAGATTGAATGTTATCAGCATCTTTAGCTTTTCTTTACATTAATTATGATTTTAGAAAAATATTTTATTAGAGATGCTCAGTTATTTCACATCTATTTTTATGTCATCATTCTTTTAGTCTATCATCATTCCCTAGTTAAATGCACTTCCTCTCACTGATAATTACTCACTGTGTCTTGGTAAAGCTTCACACTGTCAAATTCTACATATTTGTTAAAGTAAAAATGCATGTAGAACCAGTAGAACTGTTTAAATAATTCATTTCTGTTAGTGTCATTGTATCTCTCCACAAAGCTGCTGGAAAACTGTAAAATTGCAATTTCCCCCCCCAAAAAAAAAAAAAAACGACAAAAAACCCAAAAAAACAACTCAACCCATAAGCATCTAGAGACAAGAAACAAAATATCAGACATGCCATGAAGGATTAGAAGAACCCCATAAGCATCTAGAGACAAGAAACAAAATAATGTCTCAGACATGCCATGAAGGATTAGAAGAATGCCTATGGATCTAATTAGTACACATAATAAAGCTAAAAGCCCTGCAGTTTAAGGCAACTTCAGGACCAGGTGTTAAGTTGAAGTGGAATTAAACTTCAGATTTATTAAAGCTCCCATCCAAACCATTACTTTTGCCACTTACCATTTTAAACTGACTGATACAGTCCCCACATCACTTTTATATTGGCATCAGTTACTGCACTTTCCTCCTGTCTCTTTCTTGTTTTGCAAGTACACAGAACACTGTTTTGTACACATAGTATCTATACAACAGATTTTCATGCATCTTTGATGAATTATTCTGCTGTTTCACCACCAAGATGCCATTTCTAGGACAGCTCTGACATTTTGTTTTTGAAAGTAATGTCTTAGAAACCACAACCAAGTGGCAAACAAAAAACATCTATAAAACCTTTCTTTAAGTTATACATCCCTACTTCACAAGCCAAGAGCTTACACAGCCTGTAGAGTGCTTCATTGCTGTCTTTTCTTTTTTTTTTCCTCTCTTTTTGAACAGTGAAATGCCATGTGTTATTACTGAAACAGACCTAGTAGGTTTGGTTCCAACATATATCCCAAAGGAGAAAAATATTCATCAACAATAATTATTCATGCTACCAAAAAAATACTAACCTTAGGACAGGACCCTGTTTTGCAGAGTCCTTCAGAAACATTACATGAAAACCAACATTCCTCTGAAGAACTTCAAGATGCATTTTAAAGCACAGGCCAGGAGACAGATGCTGTTACAAACCCTCATTTCTAACAGCCTGCAACTTTTCACCAGTAACCACTGTGGCTAGAAACACAAGAAATAATAAGCAATGTAACCACTTTCCTCACCAATACTATGTTATCTTACCTGTCTGCTGGGAAGGCCATAACAGCAAAGAACAGATCCAGTCTCAGTTATGGCTGTCCTACAGCATCCCACACCAGCTTCTCATTTGTTAACAAACTTGACTGCTTTATCAGGCCACATAGCCCAATAAATACACTGCTTTTAGCATCTACTAAAGTGCTGCAAGCTTTACACCAACTCAATAAAACAGGACCTTCACACCTTACCTACATTTGTAGTGGCCTCAGCAGGTTTTATCTTGTTTCAGTTGTTGGACAATAATTAGCTAAGCAATTATTGCCTAATCGCTGTCACTTGAGCTCAGGGAACACCACATGCAGTCAAAAAGGTCCTGCCACCCTACGAAGTCACTGCATAGCAAACAGCTGCCCTTCATCAAGGAGCAGCAGCAGGAGTGGGGGGACCATAATGCTGGTAGCACACCTGCAGCAGATTGCAGGACTACAGGATCTGGGCAGGGTGGACAGAGCAGGGTGCTCATAACAGATGCCACCAACATCCCCAGACATGGCATTGTGTAAGTCAGGCCTAGGGGCCGTCCAAGGAGTCCAGCTCAGTGCAAAAGGAAATGGCAAGAGACAAGGCTTAGAGACACAACTACAGCATAGGTCAAGGTCTAAGCTGGGGCTAAAGACAGGACTAAAAATAGATCACTTATAACATACCTTAAGAAAGAAGCAGATGTCCAGTCCTGATCTTAAATAGAGCTCCTGGAACTACAGGGAGAGAATGAAGGTGAGGGTCTGTCCCAGATTAGGCTAATCAGGGTGATTAAGATCAATCAAGGCACCCAGGAGCCTGACATCTTTTTGTGTTAACTGGGGTTTGGCAAGGCTACTGTGTAACTGTCAAGCTTGTGGTAGGAACCAATGAAAAGAAAGCAGATTGGTAACAAAACATAAAATAGCCCGAAGTGGCTCTCAAGAACAAGGAAGACAAGCATTTCTCTTTCCCACTGATAGCATTAAATGCCCACTAATGATGGTAGTGGCTTATGTAACTTCTTGCCTTTTCTGCTTGAGTCAGACTAGCACTTTTGACCCCAAGACTCAAAAGGATATTGGCAGGGGAAGCATAGTGCTGAAGAAAAGGCATAGATACTAGGAAGTTTATGCATATTAATCTTAACTGTATTATTAATTAAAGTTATATCAGTTAACTGGACAAGTAGTAACTTCATGTTACATTTTGATTAGTCTAACAATAAAAAATCTTACTTCCATGCATAATGTGTACTCCTTTTTTGCTCTTAACAGGATTTCAAGTGTAATAATTAGAATATTTTTTTCTCAGAGTAACTCTATTTAAATAATGTCTTAGGGATGAATTTGCATAAACAAGCTGAAACAGGGGCTTTCTTTCCTGGTTAACTTTCTCCTATTAACTTTATATTTAATCATTTCAGTATATTTTTCTAACCAGCAATACATCTTGCTATTACACCAGCAAGTTTATTTTGGCATCTTTTCCCAATGGTAGTTAAGGAGATTAGATATTTAATTTACATAACCTTGTTCTAAGACTATTGGTAGGAATGGTTAGAATACAAAGGTGCTAGGGTGCATGCAATGAGGGAGGGCACACAGTCATTTCTGAAGATTTTAAATGATATTTCAAATGTATATTAATTTAGAGGGAAGAATAAGTTGTTTACAGCAATGCTACATCTGCATCTTACAGCAAGAGATACTGTTAATTTTATTTCTAACACAATAAAGCTGCTTTTGGGGCCCTTGACAGTATGGACCGATAAGATAACTGCTGTAATGATGTACGGAGTCTGAAAATACATACATACATACATACATACATATATATGTATCCATGCACACCTATAAAGCACTTCTTTGTCACCAAAGAGGGAATAAGTTTTGGTTTATAACCTCCTATTTCTGTGTATCCTGAAACCATAGACTATGGGTTTTTTTATGGACTTTTTTTTATATCAGTATTAAAAATAGACTTGACTTTGTTTTCTCTGCTCACCTTGCATGTGCTATTTTAGTTAACAGAACAGTACATTTAAGAGAGACACAGTCTAATATGATTGCCCTTGACATAAGCTGTGTCATCAATGAGAAGCTGATTTTACACACCAATGACAATGCTCACATAAATGAACAAGAATCTTAATAAAAACTTACTACCTTCTTTTTCACTATTTTCTTTTGTAATGACCAACTCTTTTATAACACTTGCAAGTTTCCTCTCTTTGTCAGAATGAATATATGGTCAAGTAGCTTTACTGAGTTTGTTCTCAATTGTTACTGGGGGTTACATTTATTTATTTATTTGTTTATTCCATCCAAGGAGCTTTCATTCTCTCTCTCCAATGGTGCTTAGCATGGAAACTACAAACTGGCATTAGGGTTTGTCTTTCTCCACTCCCATTTTTAGCAAAATGGATGTCGGTCACCAGATTTTTGCTTGTAGCTTCAGACCATGGTATTGCTATCTATTTTTCATTATAACCAATTAACTGGTTAACAGAACAAAGAGAAAAGTTCTTTTCACGATAAAAACAGCCTCCTTAGTAGATCTTTTGCCATTACATAAAAATAAAAATAAATATATAAGTTTGGTAGCTTAAATTTTGGGTCTGCTGCATTATCTGAATTGCATTATGGATATCTGTAACAGAGCCTACTCTTGGGCAGCCTTAGCATCTGCCACTAATCCTCAGATTTATTTTTATTGTCTCAGTTTTATCTTCCCTGACCTTGGTGCTGTGAGGGTTTACACTACACACTGAAGACAATTATTTTGAACTTAGTCCAGTATTTTCAGAGTCCAGATGCTGATAATTCTCTGCTAATAATCCCAAACGCTTCACTGTGGACACTGATATTGGGCATGTACCCAAAGAAGAACAGCTTGTAACAGTTCTTGTAACTCAAAAATACAGAACTATTGATTGGATTCCAACTGAAAACTAAGATTTTTAAATGAAAATGGTAGGAAATAAATCCAGACCATTTGCTGTAATTCCTCTCATTTGACTGCTGCTTGCAGAAGCTAAAGTTTTCAACAAAATCTCCAAATCACACAGACTTTACTGTATGTGGGGATCTCAGTTTCCTAGCATATTATTGATAGGGCAAGTTTAAGCTGGTATACACAAACTTAGCCTTTTACACTGCAGTTTCTTTTAGATGGATCTGCAAACCTTCCAAGCATGAGGGTTAAACATGGATCTAACACAAATGATGCAAAATCAGGCATGAGCTTCTTGAACCCTTACTCCCAACATCTCATGTAGTTTACCTGCACTGACCTCAATCACACTTTCTTCCAGGATCTCACTACTTGCATACATTTTGGATATCACTGTAAAAGTCAATGGTACAAGGTTTAATTTATTCCACCATCAATCATGAGTTTGCTATTTTTATTATTTATGCTTAACTGTGATTTTTCAAACTACTGTGACATTCTTCTTAACAACCCATTGAAAACTTCTGTGTTGTTTCACAGAAGTTTTTAACATTTTAAGCACTTGGTCTATATAGACCAACACAAGCTGAGACAGGTGGATGCAAGTCAGCATCTGAGGTAATGAACACTGTTTCAAGTTCCATTGCTGAAAGTTTATTAAATTAATCTCAAAACCACAGTAATGGTGATATTCATAGCCTGTAAATTGGAGCTGTCTCACATCAGGCCTGCTCAGTGCCCAGAGAAGAAAGTTCTGTCTATCTTTGTTCATTGGAACTGCACATGACAGCAAAGGAACAGCTCAATGCATTGACAGCTATGATACTCATAACTATGAATGACACCTGCATTCACAAGATGAATTTAATTACTCTAACAGTTCTTCAGAGCACCTAAATCTACAAATAGCTAATTCCCTTTTGTTGGGCCATATTCTGAAAATCTGCTAGACTGATCATAGTCTGAAAAGTTTTAGTCTATTCACCTCATAGCCTAAGGGCAGAGAAAAAAGGCACTGGACAGATAAAAGTCCTAGACAGCAATCCGGATGACATATTTTTCATAATTTCCTAACTCTTTAAAGTGTCTAAAATAATTTGCCTTCATGATCTGGCAGAAATTCTCCATTCACCTAAATCTCCACATCTTCGATCTTCCATTTCCCGAGTGCTCTAACTGCTAATGGATATACAAAAGAATAGCACCACTGCCATTAAGTCTGCATGTCCTGTTCTTTTCAGCACCTGTCATCCAGGGAAGGCAGAGTATGTTGAAGGCTTGGAAAAAGGTACAGAGGAAACAAGACAGTCTGGTGCTTAGATTTTCCTGCAGCATCCCACTCAGTATGCAGGTTTGCTGCTGTGCAAGCACTTTTCAGCAAGAGCTGAAACACTGGTGTTTTATCAACACTGTTTTAGCCACAAATCCAGACTCCAGGAGTCTAGTTAACTCCATCCCAGCCAGACACAGTACATTTATTAAGAACATCCAACAAGTATATCTCATGAGTATTCACAGACTGGAATTCATTAGTTTTACTATAGGCACTTACATACTTCTGATTTTCTACCATTTATCCTGCCATGCAATCAACCTCCAAATTAAGAATTTAACAGACTGGGAATTTTAATTTTCTCCTCATTTGTATTAACCTTCTATAATCGACATAATTATGCCATCAGCCTCTTATGGGTTGCAACCTATGCAATCTACGTGGCTTGATGAAAGCTATCCACCATTTGTAGACTGCTTTTCAATTTTCATAGTATTCAAAATTAATCGTATAAAATATTCAAGTACAGTACAATGAATAGTACAGTAGCTAATAGCTGACCTTGTTAGACAGAAAGCTAAAAAATAATTTTACTCCCATTTTCTGAAATGGGAAAAAATCAATGCGCAGCTTCATATTTCAAAACTGACTGTCATGTCAGCAATTGGCTGAACTGTGAAACCAGGCACTAGACTTCAAGGAAAACTGAATGGAAACTGGAAATAATTATTACTTACCACTGGATGGCGTTTGGCTTGATCTTTGCTTGCTGTCATTTGTATTATTATGGAAGCAAAGGGAAAAGTCAATAGTATATAATTGTTAATGACATGTTTTGCTTGTTTTTAACCATTGTATTTCCAAAACGTTGTAAAGAATGCTTGGCTAAAATAGAGGGAACTGCTGCTGAGACAGTGAATAGCAAGGCCTGCCATTTCTTGTTTCTTCTCTTTTAGTAAAATGAGCTGATGTCCTCTTTCTGTTCTTCTCTATTTATACTCACTCATACTATATGATTTTTTTTTTCAGTCTTCTAGTTACGTACACATTTTTCCACAGAAACATAAGTAATATTATATAAAATTTTGTAGCCAAAACCACTGGTAGCCACTATCTATTCAGTCCATAGGAAATTATGTTGGCAGAAATTCTCTTAGGATAGAGAATAATTTTTTGTTACTTATACTAAACTATGTCTTGTGGTTATTTTAATAGGTAATTATATCAAACATATAAATTCTGAATTATTAGTGTTCACATTTCCTGTGCAATAAAATTGTCCTAACTAAATTTTATACTGTTTTATAAAGTGAATTTCTCAGTTGGCATAATTCGATTTCAAGTAAGTTTGGCTCTTGTACTCAATCTGCCATGGTCCTGAAACCTCTCTTGTTGCCATAATACCATGTCATATAAATCCACAACAGAAAACTAGTTATAGTAGACAAGATACTGTTTTACTTCTAGGATTTTTATTCTGCTAGTTTGTAAATTCTAAGATTTTAGATTACAGCCTAATAAAGAATAGAATGTCATTAAAGTCTAGATGGGTAACTAAATCATGCAACAGAAACCAAGAAGGAGAAACTCTGGCTGGTTCAAAGAAGAAGAAACTGTAAGTAAATTAAGTCTATTTTACAGATCTCACAAAAAAAAAAAAAAAAAAAGCAGTGAAAAAATTAAGATGAAAGGTTATAATAGCAAACATACCAACACAAAGAACTATCTGTTACAAGATTTAATTACCTCATATTAGTAAGTCACCAATCTCTACCTCTAATAACAGATGTTTTATCACAAATCATATACCAAACAAATATTCTCTGTCTTTAGTCACTTAAGGCTTGAAGGTTTGTCTTTCTGACTCAGTATGGGCTTTGCTTTGTTACTGGAAATTTTTGCAAAAGAATTTACAGAACTTTTGTCTGACTTTTGATATCCTACAATGGTATGTCATAGATGTCTATGCAGCAATCATTGCATCTAGCAGTAGACCCAATACAAAATTATATATTCCAGTTCAGACAGAAACATTAAAACCAGAGTAGTCATAGCTACTAGTTATCAAGGAAGCCCACATTGTTTGCTCCTGATTCCAGTTGCAAGATATGAGCTGGAGAATTTCTTAAAATTTACAAACAGAACAAGCTAAAGGTACACACAGCCTTGATATATTCACAATGACTTAACTAGAAAAAGAACATAATTTAAAATACATGTATTTTTTATAACGAACACAAGCAAATATTCCAGACTACCTCTTCACTCTCAATCTTTTTTCATGGACTTATTTCTTTGGGAAGGGGGAATATTTTATACTTGGTTTAATCCAAGTGCATAGCCTCCAATTTTGTAAGTTTCAACTGGCATCCACTACTATTTTAGATACAATTGCTGGCCAGGTAAATTTGTTTCTTACTTTATTTTCCTACAGCAAACCAAGTTGGGATATGTTTTTCTATGTAGGACCTCTGACTATTGTTTTTATTTAGAAAACACCTAAAACAGTGGCAAATAAAATTGTATGGCCTCAGCTCTAAGGTGACACATGTTAGTGTACAGAAGAAACAGCAGACATATTTAGAGAAGGGTATTTTCATTTCAATATTTGTAAAGAGCTAATTATACCAATTTATTTTGTTAATATTTTTTGAACAGTATTCCTATTAATGCAGGAACAATACATACAAGGCATCTGTATTTTGAATCACTTGTATTGGAATGTTCCAATTATCATTGTAGGAAAAGGCAGAGATAGTTCTCATGGTTTGGTTCACCTTCAATGTCTAGGAGACAGGAAAAAAAGCATCATGACTTCCTGTATCTCCCTTTATTGAATACCCTTGGGTAAGGAGATGAGTGAAGAATCTGGTAAAAGCAAACTTTGTGTGGAGGCATGGTGATAGGAAGTCATGATGCCTAGGGTGTCCTGAATATTAGCTATTGGAAGAAGACTAAAATCGAGATGGCTAAGAAGCTTTGCCAAGATGACCAAGTTACTAAAGAAAGTCTGCCTAACGAACTTAAGCCATTGTTTTCAATTCTAACCAATGTTATGCAGATAGGAATGCCTTAAGAAAGTACAAATGCAATATTGAATATCCTACCAAAAGCCATGGTCAGCACCCTATCGAATCAATTTTTATGTTATTTGGCAGCTGGAGGAAAATTCTGTTCACTCTCTGCGTGTTAGTGAGAAGAGATTATGAAGCTGGCCAGCTCAGTTCAAAACAAAACCTCACTTAAGAATATGAACATACAATAATTATCAAGTAGAGAATCACTTCTCTTCAAAATAATTTGCAATTGTTTTCAACATCTTCAAAAAACTGTCAGCTGGGTACATCAATTATGTCGCTGCTATGAAATTAAATTTTGTTTAGAGCCTGCTTCCTGACATGAAGGATTTCAAGATCTTTTTACAGGCACTTTTCTAATCAGTGAGAGAAAGGAAAAGAAAAGGTAATAAATAAATGAGATGCTGTCATGTGAAAAAGCAAAACAAGCAATGTTTACATGGTTCTTTGCTAATTTTTACTCTATGCTGCATGTGTATGTTTTCACATAAACTCATTCAAGAAAATTATACCTCCTTTTCCACAGACAAAACAAATGTACAGGCACACAAGAAGGGCTGTGTGTTGTTCATGGCTTGGTTGTGGGTGTGCTTTCGAGAGGAGGGTGCACTATGATCTGTCATAAGTCAGTCCTTTTAGCATTTGTTGTTTTGTCAAATCAGACACAAGCAATAGCTAAGAGGCAGTAGGTGCCCTTACTAAAATTGCAGTAGTTTAAATAAACTGCTGTATATACATATAACTAACAAATAGGCAAACAGTTTAACTAACTTAGATTTATCTATAATAGCACATTTCCCTTGCTTAGCATGGTCTGAAGGGAAAAAAAAAAAAAGTGTTATAAATTCCTCAACTAACATACACAGTTACATAATTAAGGTTTCACTGCCCTAAGGACCAGGATTCACGCTGCTAAGTTCTGGCATTGATGTGCAATATTAAATTACTATCGTTATTTCATCAAGTACGTCATCAACTACGAAAACATGACCAAAAAAAAATCAAGTCAAATTCTCATAATGTACTTCTTTTACTAAGAATGTACTTTATTTCACAGAATTAGTATTCTCTGCCTCAGTTCATCTAAAGACATTATATTGAAATACATCATTATATTAAAATTAGAACTGCTCTACCAGTTCTAGTTACAATTTAGCAGAAAACTTACTCTTGTTTCCTTCTAAGTGAAGTAGACCTATTTTCCCATTATTCAGCAGAATGCACAGGTTTATTCCTAAAGCAAGCCTTTATTGCGTTAGAAATAAAATTAGCAAGGAGGAGTATATTAAGTCTTCTCTATAGATAAAATTCAGGCAGTTTAAATCTAAAGGATGAGAAAAAGTTGAAGTTGAGGCTTAGAAATAACTTATTAGTCACTTCAATTTCCTCTATGTTTTGAATTATGTTCAAGCAGTAAAAAAAAAAAAAAAAAAGTAAAAACCCTTAAGTAATAAATAAAATACTGATCTCCCAAGATTATATTCTAAGCAAGCAGCTATAAAGAAATGTAGGCTATCTGTAGAAGTTGTTTGCACTCTTACACAGTGCTATGGACATGGTTTGCATCATGAAATACTCAAGGCCAATATCTGGGGTTTCAAATTCAGACCCTATGCAGACTTCTAGCATCATTGAATTTCACCAGTGATCACAGATCTGGGTTTGAATCACAGCCTGTGTTACAATCTAATTTTGCTGTAAGCACCTTTACTTGTCACTATGGTAGCTTCACATTAAATTCAGTATTTATTTTATTGGGAAATAAAAATGAGAAATGCAGTCTCTACCTTTGAACTGATAAAATATTACTTAGCTGAACTGCAAATGCCAATATAACTTCAGCCTCTCGAATACTTATCTGTTTCTTAGTGTACTGGGGAGCATTAGTATATTTTTCCATGTTTTGCAAAGATTAAAATGCAAAATTTTCAGTGCTTTTCCTGAAGCATAATTTCATGTGGATGAAGGTAGCATCCTTTTATGAGTTACAGAGGTTTCCAGACACAGAGTTACCTCTGATATTAAGTAAAACTATGCTAATAATGAGCAAGCAGTATTTTGTAAATTTAGTCTGCTAGCTAGGCATTAGTAAACTTGTAGTTTACATTAATAAACAACTGCAATTGACCCCAGTGATGATGATATCATTGTATCTATTGCCAATGACCAGAGCATTATTTAGGATTGTTTGTCACAGTAAAGTAGCACAGAACTGGCATACACTCCCAGTAAATTTTTGAAATTAAAACACTGCCATAATAACTAAGTCCACTAGTTCTAGTCAAACAGTACAACTGGCATATGTAAAACAGTCTTTTCTATTGCATAATTCTATGTAGTAGGTGGGTCAGACTACTTGCCTAATCAAGGAAAAAATATTTACCAGCGTAACATACAGATACTGCCTCTGTTTTCCTCTGGTTTTATTAAAGTTTTCACTTCACAGATAAGAAATTTAATCTGTTCACTGCACTGAATACAGAAAATTCAAAACCTAATCCAAATATTTTAAACTGGAATCCACAATGCGAAAGGCTCTAACTGCTCTGTCCTCAAAATCTGTCATAGCCTTGAAATAACTTAGAGCTTTGCGTGTCCCCAACCTCCAAGACATTCTGACTGGTTATAATTTATTCCAGTTGCTGCAATTAATATTTTCTTTTGGCCTGCACTTTTTCTTTCATGCATCTCCTCTCCTTCACATGAAAAAAAAATCCCCAACAAATTAGGGAAGGAAACCATTGCATTATGCCCACGGAGATCCCACAAGGAGAATACTGAAATGCTGACAAGACTCTGGGTGCTTTAACATGCTGACTCATACGTTCATTACGCTTGCTGATGAAGACAGTTTTAGAAGACAAAGTAACCATTACAGAATTCACATGGCAGGTAATCCCTTTCAAGATTTATAACATGGATTGCATTGTTTTATCCAAGAAAGTCCATTGGACTTCTAACAAATTCATAACTTCTTTCATGATCTCAGTTGCTCAGACCTTACGACTAATTCTGTGTTTGTGTAGCCTTTCATAGTCTTAAAACCACATGAATACAGAACATTAAAACACTTGACATATACTGGTGTGATTCCATTTGCTTTCTCTTTTTAGACTAGTTTTATCACATGAGAAAACACTGGAGGCCATTTTGATAAACTATTTTGTATTTTTAAAAGTTATTTAGAACAACATGTTCTTTTTGCCTTAAAATTATTTAACAGCAAAAGAGGGGCAATGTTATTTTCTTGGATTACAGATCTGTTCTAAAATATTTAAACACATGAACATGTGGACCCTTATGGGATTTCATTAAGGATCTACAAAAGTGGACATTTTTCCATAGGCTACCTGTAGGAAAGTTTCTATGACAGGTTTCAATAGAACTTACTAAACTGGGGAAAAAAAGTTGGCTTAGACTTTGTATGAAATTTTAGTTCTAGCAGGGGTCAATGGAAATGTTTATATAATTTTCAAATAGGTCCAGTATCTCACTCTTAGTGGTATATTTTTCATTCAAATAAGATATAATAAACACTACTGATAATTGAAAATGAAGCACACACTCTGCCAAAGGGAACCTCCAGCCTTGAGCTAAAAAGCATGGAAAGTTTCCTATGGAGCTGCAATTCATTATTTCTTTCAGAAACCATGGCCTGTCTAAATTCTGCCCCCACAAAGACTGATGCAGCTTCCCAGACAGAGCTCCGGTGGGGATACGCAGCCACCCCAGTGCCGTGCCCTGCCCTTACGCCAGGACCCATGGGAGCAGCTAGCAGAGCTGTGAGAGTGCCCAGGGAGAGGACCTCCTCTGCTTAGTGACAGAGCTCTGGGACGAGGTGAGTAGGTTGAGGAGCATCAGGGAGGCTGAGAAAAGACAGACTACTGGATCTGCACCCTACCATCCCTGGGACAGGCCTGTCAGGCAAACAGGACACATGGCATGGAGAATTCCCTATTCCCTCTCCATGCAGCAGAACATGGTGACTTAACGGACAGAGGGTAATGCCAACAAGTTCCTGCTCAGTGCAGCAGGTGCGCCTCCTCCATGACTGCTCCACCTTCCCAGGTGCCCTTGCATAAGAGATACCACACTCTGCAAGTGTTACGTGAAACGGGTGGTAAAGCAATTTGACAGGAAATAAACCCCCTTGCGTTCCAGCTCACCCTCGGATATTAGAGGAGCTGGGGGTGGCTAGACTTAGATCCTGAGTGATGCCAAATTCAGCACTATGAGTCCAACATCAGTGGATTCACTCGATAGTGCCCTGCACTCCCATACTCACAATTTATGGACTCTCACGACTAAACCTGCAGAATTTCATGGTGTCCAGTGGGGAATGGTGTGGCTGGTTACAGACAGGCACAGTCTACTCAATGTGGCACTACAAGTCTGGGTACATTAATTCCAGATTCACTTGATAGTGCCCTGCACCTGCCGTCCAGTCACCATCTCTGGACTCTCATGGCCTGTCAGGCAGCGCCCAGTGAGAAATTGTGCAGCGAGTCAGTAAGTGAATAAGTCACTTTAATAAAGCAACAGGAACAATACAGATTCATGTGAAAGACAGGGACAGGGAGCAGAATGAAGTCTCCATAATCCAAGGGGAAATGGTTAGTGACCTACTACACCACTTAGATACATACAAGTCTATTGGGCCAGATGGAATCCACCCAAGGGAGCTGGTGGAAGTGCTCACCAAGCCACTTTCCATCATTTATCAGCAGTCCTGGCTAGCTAGGAAGGCCCGAGTTGACTGGAGGTTAGCAAATGTGACGCCTGTCTACAAGAAGGAACTATAGGTGTGTCAGTCTGACCTCTGTGCTGGGTAAGGTTATGGAGCAGATAATTTTGGATGCCGTCACAAAGCATGTGCAGCATAACCATGTGATCTGGCCCAGTCAGCATGGGTTTTGGGTTTATGGAAGGCAAGTCTTGCTTGACCTGATCTCCTTCTATGACAAGGTGACCAAATTAGTGGATGAGGGAAAGATTATAGATGCTGTCTACCTAGACTTTAGTAAAGTCTTTGACACTGTTTCCCACAGCATTTTCCCACAGAAACCGGCTGCTCATGGCTCAGATGGGTGCACTCTTCACTGGGTGGACACCTAGCTGGATGGCTAAGCCCAAAGAGTTGTGGTGAATGGAGTTAAATCCAGTTGGTGGCAAGTCACATATGGTGTTCCCCAGGGCTCAATATTGGGGCCAGCTCTGTTTAATATCTTTATCAATGATCTGGACAAGGGGATCGAGTGCACCCTCAGTACTTTTGCAGATAACACCAAGTTGGGTGGCAGTGTTGATCTGCTTGAGGGTAGGAAGGCTCTACAGAAGGATCTGGACAGGATGGATCCATAAGCCGAAGCCAACTATACAAGGTTCAACAAGGTTGAGAGTGAGGTGTTGCACCTGGGTCACAACAACCCCATGCAAATGCTACAGGCTGGGGGAAGAGTGACTGGAAAGCTGCCCAGCGGAAAAGGACCTGGGGGTATTGGTCGAAGCTGGATGAATGTGAGTCTGCAGTGTGCCCAGGTGGCCAAGAAGGTCAACAGCATCCTGGCTTGTATTAGAAATAGTGTGGCCAGAAGAACTAGGGAAGTGATTTTCTCCCTGTACACGGCACTGGTGAAGCCACACCTTGAGTGCTGTGTTCAGTTTTGGGCCTCTCACTACAGGAAAGACATGGAGGTGCTGGAGTGTGTCCAGAGAAGGGCAGCGAAGCTGGGGAAGGGTCTGGAGCACAAGTCTTATGATGAGCGGCTGAGGGAACTGGGATTGTTTAGTCTGGAGAAAAGGAGGCTGAGAGGAGACCATATCACTGTCTACAACTACCTGAAAGGAGACTGCAGCAAGGTGGGTGCCAGTTTCTTTTCCCAAGTAACAAGAGAGAGAATGAGGGGAAATGACCTCAAGTTGTGCCAGGGGAGGTTTAGATTGGGTATTAGGAAAAAAATATTCACCAAAAGGGTTGTCAAATATTGGAACAGGCTGCCCAGGGAAGTGGTGAAGTCACAATCCCTGGGAGTATTTAAAAGATGTGTAGACATGGCGCTTAGGCACATAGTTTAGTGGAACTTGGCAGTGTTAGATTTACAGTTGGAAACAATGATCTTAAAGGTCTTTTCCAACCTAAATGACTCTATGATTCTATCTGCAAGGGAACAACTTTGCTATATAAAAAACTTCTTTTTAAAGCACTTAATATTTACCATCAAAAACCAGCACTGAATTACCATCATACTTTCAACCTCTCGTAAGAAAAAAACTGCAGTGAGGAAAGATTTACCATTAGACTTTTCTTGTATGTTGAAGAGAGACATGATACCTTTAAAAATAATACCAAACAGCTAAGACATGGGTAGGATAATCTTAAATGCTTTTCTTTCATATATAATAAAAATATGCTTGTATACCACAGTGCAAGATTTAAGGTCATGTAATGTTGTGGATTTATTTGAAGCTGGAAGTTCAAAAGAAGAAAAAAAAGAAAAAAAAAAAGGTGTTTTTTTCAGGAGCAATATTTACACAGAAAAGATAAGCAAAAAAGGTAAGATAAAGAAAAGATCTGTCTCTGTAAAGAAAAAGATTTTAGATCTTGATAGCCCTGGACTTCTCTACCTTGTCCTAATGAATAAAACGTGTAAGGAAAATGAATCGGCTAGAAATTAAATAGACTAGACTATCCTAATTGACTGCTCCAAAAATGTGCCCTTCCACTAATGGCTTTGTATTTGTTTTATCTGAGTGTATTTAGTCTTACCTCTACCTAAAAAGGGAACCAGCAGACCCATCATAAAGAAGAAAATCTTAAAACTACAAATGCATAGAAATGAGCAAATGTTAATGAAACTTCCTTTAGGGTTAACCTAAAGTACACATAGAACACATGAAACAAAGTTCTACCTCTCTAATTAAATTTTTAAATTGACTACTCTTAATATATTGAGCAATCCCCTAAGATTTTAAAGTCACCTTCTAAATCTAATTGTGAAGGATCATTTACTTGGCTTCTTTTCCTCTGTTTAGGGTATGATAAATTATTCATCTCATAGTCACCACTAAAACTCAGTAAAGGTGATTAAAATCTGGGAAACTCAAGATGGTGTAATGGAGTTGCAATGGAACGGATTACTTCTTTGGGGATAAAAAGCAAGCGAACTGTTGCAATTGTCATTAAAACATAGATTAGTACCCCACTTAAAGGTCAATTTAAAAATTGAGAGTTTTCTTCATTAAAAGTACAGAGGTTGCAACTGACTTCCTAATTAAGGTATTAAGAGCCCAAGTGTCACTGTAGTATGACATTTCTATATTTGACACACATTCTCTGTAATCAACATATAACCAGAGAATACCAGGGTGGAAGGGACCCTAAGGATCATCAGGCCCAATCTTTCTTGGCAAAAGCACAGTCTAGACAGGATGGTCTAGTCTAGACAGCTGAATCTTAAAAGTGTCCAATGCTGGGGAATCCACCACTTCCCTGGGGAGATTATTTCCATGGCTGATTGTTCTCATTGTGAAAAATTTTCCTCTTGGATCCAGTTGGAATCTCCCCAGAAGTAACTTGTACCCATTACCCCTCATCTTTTCCACGTGACTCCTTGTAAAAAGGGAGTCTCCATCTTCTTTTTAGCTACCCTTTAAGTACTAGAACAGGGTGATGAAGTCTCCCCTAAGCCTTTTTTTCTCAAAGCCAAACAAAAACAAAGCCAGCTCTCTCAGCCTTTCCTCATGTGGCAGGTGTTATCAGCGGGTGGTGAGCAATTGTACTCTGCATCACTCATATATATATATAGTTATCATTATTTTATTTTACCCTAATTATTAAATTGT
>NW_010336389.1:73467-82463 GCF_000700745.2 Antrostomus carolinensis | reverse complement strand
TGTGAGGTTTATGGTTGGACTCAATGATGTTTAAGGTCTTTTCCAACCAGAAGGATTCTGTGATTCTGTAAGTGTTTAATTGTGAAGACCAGGGGCTGCACAGGGTGTAGCGATGGCAAGGAACAGCTCTGAGCTTTGGGGTCCTCTGTCTTCTGCCACTGTTGACTTTCACCTGGAAGCACCCAAAGCTTCAAAGAAACTTGTGCCTCTCTAATCAAACCAAAGAAAGGGATGAGCCTTTTCACAGGGGTTTGAAGCTATGAGTGCATCAGAGAGTTTACAGTTCTTAGAAAACAAATAAATTGGATCTCAAAGTCTAAAATTGTTATGAAGTGGTCAGGCCAAAGTGTATTTACTTTCTCAGGTGCTCAGGTTTTTTTCTCAGATGCTCCTGTTATACTTAATAGCAAAATTTCACCTATTTCTCCAGCTGCTTTTAAGAAAAAAGGAATTTGTCACGTAAAGAAAACAAAATGGCTTGAAAAAAAAACCAAACAGGTTTTATACCATTTTTATGCATCAGAAGAAGCAGAAATTGTGTGTTTCCCTTTCTGGAGAGAGCCTTTAACCTCAGCACTGCTAAAGCTTTGAAAACAAAGTTCAGCAACCAAAGAAATGAGTGAAAGTCTTTCAGCTGACTTATACAGGCTGGATTGGGCACAAACACCACGTACGGCCCCGTAACATTTAAAAAGGGAACTTTTGGTGGTTATCAGATGGCCTGTTCAGAGGAAATTATTGGAAATAGCAAAGCCACTCCATCAGCTGGTTTGATTTAGTTACAGAGACAGAAATGTTAGTGGCTAGTTTCAGAGAAGTCCTGCAGTCCATATGTTTGTAGCTTCAGAGAGAATTACCACAAAGCTTGGTTTAGAGGAACCTGGGAAGCTCACCGTGATCTAGCAGCATCTTAGTGACCGGGTAGTATTTTACATCCTAAATCAAACCTCACGTGTCAGGGCAGAAACCAAACTTTGCATGGACCAGGGAGCATGGTGCAGCTTGCTCTCGTGCTCTGTGCCCTGTGTGATGGTGCTGTGGGGAGCTGGCTGTGGGACTCCCTGGATAATAGCAGGGAGAAGCTGAAACAAAGCGCTGGGTTTTTCTGACCTATTTTTTGCAGGCAGGAAAAACAGTTAAAGAGCTTGGTTGGGATTTATGATGTGCTGCGGCCACTGCATCCTCCTTCAAAACTGATTGTGGCAATTGAAAATACTTGCCAGTAAGTGCAGTGACCCCCAGCTCTACCAGTCCCCAGGCTCACATTCCCCGTGTACTACCAGAGACAATCCCAGGGGATGCAGAGGACACTTTCCATAAATCCCTGGCAATCTGTTCTACAGAGTTTCAAACCACCATGTGAAAACATTTGGATAAATCTATTTAAATAAGAGCAAGTGCGTTGCTAGTGAGGCTGGCAGGGTGTCCTGGTTTTTGCTAGGAGAGGGTTCTCGGTGTGCAGAGCTGCTGAGCTTTGTGGAGAGGGTCTGGAGGACACGGGCACTGCAGAAGGGAAGGAGGGTTTGAGTGTCAGCTGGGAGACTTGGGTGCTAAACGCTGACCCTGAGCGATCTCTGCCCGAGCTCGCTCTGTGGTTTGTGAAGAAATTCCAGTTTCTCCCAGGAAAGCCTCCATGCTGTCAGCCCCTTGCTTTCCAACCCTGGTAACGGAGCCTCAAGCAGCTTATAAATAGCTTAAACCTTGGGTTTTGAAAACTTTAAACAGTGCCTTTGGGATTATATTTGTTCAAATCTTGGTGGCTCAGATTTTTAGCTCTTTGCTGCAATCTTTGAAGCAGTACACTGTGCAGTTGAAAAGAAGCTTCACTTTCTAAGTGGAAACTGATTCTTTAAAGGCTGGGGATTATGGGCTTTATTTTTTTTGTTTTGCAGAGTCTAATTCTGCATGTTGGAAATGAAAATATCTCGTGTTAAAGGGTGGAATTGAGACCATGTGATCTTGGCAGCGAGATATAAAAATTGTTGTCTCTGGGTCAGGGCGTCCTTGAGCTGCTAATTGTGGCCTGGGAAGAGTATTCAGGGAAAATACAGTGACACTGTTGTCATAACTGGGTGTTTTTATCCTGCTCCTGCCATGTGTCAGTGTGACAGGAAGCCGGTCTGGATGGATGTTTGGTCTGAACTGTTACTGCTGTGGTGGTATTTTTGGGGGGTCTTAATAACAGCCAGTCTTTGTAACTTGGAAGATGAGAGGTGATGGAGTGGTCCCTGAGCTCATTCCCCTGCCAGAGAACTTACCATCTCTCTCCACCTTCTCTGACTCAGTAGATGGCAACGTATCTTGTTGTAGAGCCTTTAGAAGAAGTAGGTTAGCCATGCCAGGCTGTAGTAGGGCTTTCTGGCTCAAATCTTTCTGTTGAGCAAAAGCAGTGATCAGCAGGGATACCTGTAACGGGGTGTCCTGGTTTGTAGCTGGGACAGAGCTGGGTTGCTTTTTAGCAGCTAGAACAGCACTGGGGTTTGGTTTCAGCTGGGATTTGTTATGAGAACAACGTTGATAACAGAACAGTGTTTTCATTTTTGTCACTGGAAGTTGAAGGACTTTGTGTTTTGCTGGTCTACAAGTGCAAGATCTAGGGGCAGTGAGGAATATTTAAATGAATAAGCTAAACTGGCATTTGGATGTGCCAATGGGATGTTCCATCTCATATCGTGTCATGGTCAGTGTATTAATGAGGGTTGGTATCTCTCTTACTTTTGCTCAGGCTCTCACTCTTCCAGGATTGCAGTTTTGGGATTGTCACTCCTCTGGGACTGTTATCTGAGCACAGGCTGGGCTTGGTTGGTAGGTGGTGAGCAATTGCACTGTGCATCACTATCATTCATTAGCATATTTTATTACTAGCATTATTATTTTAATATCATTATTATTTTAATTTGTGTTTTATTTCAATTCTTAAATTGTTCTTATGACAACCTACGAGTCTCCTTCCCCTTGCCCCCCAGTTCTCTCTGCTGTCCCCTGGAGCGAGTATGGTATTTTTTAGCTGTACAGAGAGACCTCCTTCCAACTCAGACGTTCTGTGGGATGAAGAGCCAACCTTAGGGCAGGGGCTGCAGCATCCCAATGGACATGCTCTCTGCTGTAGGACCAGCCATCCCTTCTGGTTCATCCATTTCTGAAGCTAATTCCTGGAGCTCCATGCAAGGAGCTCAAGTTTTCTGTAGCCCCTAGAAAGCATCTGCTCACAGTTCTTATTTTAAGTGTGTGTTGACAGGATCTTCACATGCTCCGTTGCTTTGCTGCTGAATTTGTGTTTGCTTGGATTGATCAGGGACACGGCCCCACCTCGCCCTGCCAGCTTGCTTTGGGCATGGCAAAGGTCCTTCTTGCCCATGTCCTGCTCACTGATGGTGACACAGACACCTTGTGAGGTCCTGGCGTTGCAGCTGGCTTCCCATTGTGCCACAGGGCTCCTCTGTGTGCTGGAACGGGCCCTGCGGTGAAGGGGGAACACTGAGCCACGTGCCGCGTCTTGGGCATCGAGGGGGGGACAACTTCACGCCTGAAGAACAATCAACACGTTCGTTCCCCTCTTGCTGCCCTTGGTGTGAGGAAGGAAACGGCGTCACACAGATGGTTTTGCCAGAATTTTGTGAAGCAGTTTGTGTCTGAGCAGGGGGAAGGCCTGGAGCAGAACTCTCCCTTTTTTATGTGGGTGACACCTCACCGGCTGATCATCCCAGCTATGATGATGAGACGATATTTCTTCCTTGAGATGTTTCAGTGGCACCGTGAAGCAGTGAATGCCTGGTGGGGTAAAGCAACACAACCCAAAGAGTGAGCAAAAGTTGTGATCTGTGCCTCCCGGATCTGCTAGAAGCCTCTCTTGATATCTAACCTGTATCTTCCAGGTATTTAACTTCATCCATTGCTCATGCATTTACTGTTCACTGCCCTTAACAAGTTTCATACACCACAAATCTTTGCATCCTTCAGTCGTTTTTAACCATTAATACTCAAAACTTGCTATTGCTGATAGAAAAATTACCAGGACAGTTTTTCACCGATTAAAACACTCTAGATAGGATGGAGCTGTTGTCTCTCTTGGGGTAAGGAAACAAATCATCACAAGAGATGGACATTTGCTTGAGTTACCACACAGTGGTGCGTGAGATGCCGTGGTCAGTCCTCCCTGTTTATTCCTGAGGAAATTGCGGTAACTCAGTTGTTCCCTTGGGCATTTATTGGAGGAGATGGGAGTTCAAAAGAGCCCAGAGATGTTGGCAATATCACACACAATTTTAAGGAAAGTTAGCTCGTGCTCTAGGCAAGGTTTTCTTTGGTAAAGCCATCTCATGATAATGACAAATTAGGTGATAGAGGAGAAAAATGGATATGGAGAAGAAAGGGAGGGTGTAGGGGAGAATGTTATTTATTGTTGTCTCTATTTTGCACATAAACAGAGGTAGTAAAATAGTCCCATGTGGTTTTGTTCATCCTGCTGATGGTGTTCCTGATCAGCACCTACTGTGCCGCCTTCCAGCTGGATCTTGTTGGAAAGCAGGGTTCCCATGTTGAGGTGGGATGTGGCACCTCAGCGTACCGGTGCCGATACGCAGGGCTTTGTGTCCACAGGGACTGAATGCTGAAGTGGCAGAGTCATCACGTGTGGAAATTGTAGAGTAAGGGAGAGCAGCAGCAGTTGTATTTATGTGTGGACAGCCCACCCGTAAGGCAGCAAGTCCAGAGAGGCACAGTTAACCCTGCAACTGGGGCATCTCCCTGCTCTTGCCTTGGCTTTTAACTGCTGGGGGTCCTGGGTGCAAGCTGACTGTGTTAGAGACGAGAGCCTCGTTCTTGGGGTTTTGGGTTAACCTCTGGCAGGTCACACCCTGCAGAAGACATTATGTTCTCCTGCTGTAAGAGGATTAAGGATGTGGGAGGGTTATGCCGAGACCACTTGTGTGAGTTTCAGTAAGGACAAGTGCCAGGTTCTGACTTTGGTCACAACAACCCCCAGCAGCACAACAGGCTTGGGGAGGAGTGGGGGGAGAGCTGCTGGGCAGAGAGGGACCTGGGGGTGTCAATTGATAGGTGGCTGAACGTGGGTCAGCAGAGTGCCCGGATGGCCAAGAAGGCCAAGGGCATCCTGGCCTGGATCAGGAACAGTGTGGCCAGTAGGACCAGGGAAGAGATGATGGGACTCCATGATCTTAAAAGTTTTCCAATCCAGGCAATTCTGGGTTTCTGTGACTCTTGGCAGAACAGGAGGTGGATGGGGAGCCTGTACCATGAGGGACATCCCTGCCATGTTACTGAGCAGCTGGCAGCAGGGTGCTCTGACAGGCAGGGGCTGAGGAGGCAGCTGAGCACGGTGATGAAGTGCCTCTCCCCCAGCTTCCTAAAAAATGTGCTGGAGGCAGAGACATTTGGGAATGCAGCCCTGAACAAAACAGAAGGAAAACAAAATCCAGCAGCTGAGGAATTGAACGTGAGCTCACATTCAAAATAAATGAGCGTGTGCCCTTGTTCCTTCCGGCCACGGGAGCTCTTAAGCCCCTGGGTTGAACCTCCAGCAAGTTGATTTAGAAATTAAAAAATCAGGAGGCCTGTTTAACAGGGAGAGTGTGGATATAGGGGACTTACTTGAGGAAAAATGTCTCTAGGGCCAGTTAAGTACCTGCAGATCACCGTGAGAACCCAGAATTCAGCGTTTCATTGGGGTTATTTTCCTGTTATTTTTCTTATATGTTGTTCTTACTCTCTGGAGAATGTAGACAGGAAAAAATCAGTATTTCATGGTACTGAGATGCTGTCTTCGCCAGCTCTAGCATCAGCCAGGTATTGCACAATCACACCAGCCTGCAGCTAAGCCCCATCTCCTTCTCTTCTGCACTGCTTTCTCCTGCATTTCGTCAGAGGACCAGAGGTTGTGCCAACACTCAGAGTATGCCCGAGTCGCAGGGAAGTGTGGTACTGCTCACCAGCTAATGCACCACAGTGGTGGTCAGCTCCAGTGACTTCTGTCCCCACAGTGATGGCCAGCTCCAATGACTTCTGTCCCCACAGTCAGTGCTGGTCACCTCCCGTAGCTTCTCTCCCCACAGTGATGGCCAGCTCCAGTGACTTTAGTCTGCACAGTGATGGTCAGCTCCAATGACTTTTGTCCTTGGCAAGATCAGCCCTAAGAAGGCAGAGATTTGTGAGTCACTAATGAAACCCCTCCCAGCCTGCTGCTGTCAGGGCTGCATCGCTTCAGCCAAAAGTCAGATAGTTCCCGTGTCACCTCGGCGGGCTCTGTCCCCCTGTCCCTCACAGCCACACCTTTGGCAAGCCCCTTGGCCAGGGCCTGCGGTGATCTTCATAAGAAACAGGCCTCCTGCACCAAATTTCAGCTGGTCCATGTGCAACAGGATCATTTCCAGTCCTGAAAACTGTTGAGCTCATGGGGAGTAATTTTCAAGAGCTCTTGGCGTTGGTTTGACTGTGGGCTGATGTCAGTGATAAAAGTCCTATTTATTTCCAAGCTGCGGTGTTAAGCTTTGTTGAAAAGCTTCTGAAAATCCTGTCTGAAGCAGTTTTTCATCAACACCCACTAACAGATTGTTGGGGTGGAGAAGGGAAAGGGAAAATCTCTGTGCTGTGTGACTCCCAGGAGCCACCGCCTGTCCGGCCCGTCCTTCAGCGTGCTTTGGGTAGAACATAGCATGGGCTGGGGAAAGGGTGCGTTGAGTGACTTGGGCTGGTGGAAAGGGGGAAGGTGCAGCCTGTTGTCTCTTGAGCTCTGTCTTTAGCTTTCCTCCTCTGACTTTCTAGCCTAGGCATTGTGGGAGTTTCAAGAACAGAATGAAGGCAGCTCTGGACACTCATAGGCCAGAGAGCGTCGGAGCATTATCTCCCTACAGGCCCACTGTGCGTGCCTGAGCCTCACACAGTGCCATGGGAAACCCTGGCACGGGGCAAAAGTCCAGAGGTTTTCACAGGAGGAAGCAGAATAGCAGCATTCCCTTAGGTGCTGGGAGAGAGGCAGGTTTTCCAGCCTGAAATCAACTCAGTAACCAGCTTTCACTCTGTCTCTGTAGAGGCTGGTTTGGATTGGGATCATCCCATCTGTAATATGTTTAAAATGGGGTGTTTTCTCCCTTCCTTTGGAAAACCCAAGTGGAATAGGAAGGTAAAATAGGGAGTTAACAGGCCCCTTGTGTGCTGAGGAAGTGACTTACCTTGTGGTGTGTCGTTGTGTGGCACGGTATCGGGGCAGCCTGCCACGCGTAGACTCATGAACCCCAAAGCTGCAGTAGAGCATGCAGCCTTGTAATCTCACCAGCGTGGCAATGGGAGCCAGAAATGTGGCCCTGAGAGCCTCTCCTTCCATTGACAGCCATAGCTAAACTGCACACGTAACCATAAGCTGAGAGCAGCTGAAGTATGTAAGTAGCTCCTTGAGATGCAGCTGTGGTGGCTTCATGTGGGAAAACCACCTTGGTTCTCTGCTGTGCCCAGAGTTAACCCAGGAAATGGGAAAAGTGCTGTTTCTAAAAGAGTGTGGGAGCTTCTGAGTAATTCTGACCTTAAAGATACTTTTATTTATAGGTATAATTGCATGAAAAAAAACAAAGCTCTCTTTTGTCAGACTGGCATGTCTTGGCTTGGTCCTCGATGTTCTGTTTTGATCTCACAACTTGATGACTCAGAATTTGTATTTGTAGCTGTGCACATGCACAAAGTGTCCTGCTGCTGCTGCGGGACACGCGCACTGGATCCCTGAAAGCTGAAGGAGTTAAACTGCTTTCAAATTGGCCTATTCATGCTAATCAAGTACCTTGGAGCTGGTCCAGCAGGCAGACACCTGGGTATTATTCGAGCATCTGACACCCCGAGAGAACTAGAGCCTTGATGAGTTTTATACACTCACAGAAATCTTGGAAAAGAAAGGAGGCTTTCCATAGAAAATGGATTTTCAGGGCCAGCTGAAGGACATGATGTTCAAGATGATTGCTTTAAAATAATTTCAGCTGCAGTTAATGTGAAGCAAAGAAGAAAAGAAAACCCAAGACAGTGAAAGGATAATTAATTCCAAGTTTGAACTGCAATTTGAGAGGGCTATATTGTGAAGTGACCCTTTACCAACTTATCTCTGAACTGGCTCTTCCCATAAAACCCTTTTACAGATGAAATGTAGTGTTGTTTTACTTTTATACCATATGTTTGTTCTCCCCTAATGTCATGGAGTGACCTTGAATTCAAACCTTTCTTAGAAGAGGCTGGTGTTGTGAGGGGGTAGGTACTACAGCGAGCCCCCAGAGCGCTGGCACAGGCTTTGCTGCAGCAAAGCTCTCTCCAAAGCCAACCCAAGTGCTCTTGGTCTTGCGGGGTGGCAGCTCAAGTCCCCTGAGCTCATTTCAGAGGTGGTCCTTCATCCTTGCTTCTTTCTTCCTTCTGTCTCCCCACCTAACCATAACACACACCTTTGCCAAGATAAATTTTGCAGAACAGATGTTTTCAGTGTCCAACCATCCCTTTGGGGAGCTACAGTGTCCCCACACCCGCGGGGGTCTCACCCCATAACACTTCTTTTCTCCAAGGCAGCTTCCAGCTCTAAGTGAACTCATGGCAATAGATAACGCTCTCTGGCTCCGACCTCATCTACCTTACTGTGTCACCTCCATTCCTAGCACATTTTGCACTAAATTTCTCCGGCAGCTTAGAAATGCTTTTTCTGAGGAGTGACTAGAGCCTGTCCAGAATATGATGTTTATGACTGGGCAATTCCACTGTAATTTGAAAAATATATCTTTCTGGCCTACTTACTCTTCCTCAGCTTACAGCAAAACCAAATAAAAAAAGCATCCAGGCCAGAGCTCTAATGAGATTCACATTTTGGACATCATATTAGTACAAGAATGCATTTCACACTGTTGTTTCCTAATTTGCCTAATCAAATAAAAGGAGCTCAAGCATTACATAGCCCGGCCTCCCCATTCCAACAAGGTAACACTGAACCCATCAGCTTTGCAGTTCAATTAATTTTC
>NW_010336389.1:60455-73454 GCF_000700745.2 Antrostomus carolinensis | reverse complement strand
CTACACAGGTTGGCTAAAGCACATAATTTAATCAGCATTTTGCGGTTCTGTCAATAGACACAATATATTCTGGGTGTTGACAATACCCTGAGCAGCTGTCCCGAGGAATTGCTGAGTGCATGGATAACGTGGAGAGGTTTTAGGAAGGAGTGAAGTGGTACAGGTTCTTTGCTGTAGTATTCAGCTGCCTGGGAGATGAAATGCTTTGCTCTAGCACTAGCAGCTTTCCCTGTGCTGTCAGTAGATTACCCAGGGGAGTGAGGGACGTGGCTGGTGCTCAGCCAGATGGCCAGAGCCGGTCTGGTCCTTGGCTTTTGAGGTCTTTGAGTAAATGCTAAGATTTGGCCAAGGAGGAGTCTCTTCCTGGCTGCTTCCAGTCTTGCAAGTAAAATCCAGAAATAGACAAAAAGCTCACTTTGGGTACATCCATTTCTCTGGAGATACCTTAGAGGAAGTGTGATGTTAGGAAAAAGTTGTCATCTTTCTTCCAGTTACTGCAGAAGGCTCTGCTCTAGGAGTGCCGAGAGGCTGTTGGTGCCCTCAGCAAGTCCTCAGCCAACCATCAGCTGGGTATAAACAGATGTTTGCCATGTTGAAGCAAGTCAAGCCTCAGTGAGTACACAGAGAACGTCAGAGAGAAAATGAGTGTCCTTCAAGGTGGCCAAGGTGTTAGAGTCCACCTGAAGAGGTGGTTTGTAATGAGCTGGTTCTCTTTCTGATCTCTGATGTCCACTGAGGGGACTGTCCTACTGAGCATCCTGAGCAGCGCTGCAGGTAGCTGAATGCTTTTTTGTGTGCTGCTTGGTCCACCATAAAGAAAAAAGCAGTTGTACATATATAAATTGTGTGTTTAAACCTGGCATCCCTCTCTTGACTGTAGAGCAAAACTGGGAACTTCAAAATAAGCTGCAGTATTGTTGCCATTGCAAATATTTTTCTCCTACAACGTACTGGAGAATTTAGCAGAAGAATTTGAGACTACATTTTTAAAAGGAAAACCAACTGATGGGTTTGGGGCTTTGTTGTCATTCATTGTGATTTAGACACAGAATTTCAGTGCTTGTGACATAATAGCAAGAGCTAAAAAATTGTCATAAAAACCCCTCAAAGCAATAAATAAATAAATAAATAAATAAAGTGAAAAGTTTTAGTTCTGTTTCCCAGGAGATTTGTCCCCAGATTCATTCTGCTGTAGAGAACATCAAACTGTTTCTGTGCAGATGGGATTTTTGCCTCAAAAAGGTGCGTTTGTTCCCAGACACATTAATGAGATGTGTGTGCAGTTTGTTTTAATCGGCTTCAGCAAGAGTGCCGGTGGCAGTGCGTGCCAGGTACGCCAGGTCTGGGGGTGAGCCATGTGTGGTGGCTCTGCTCAAGCAGCTCTGGGCTTGGGGAACTTCTCCCCAAGGAGCTGAGGCATCCCCTTGGACCCGAGCTGGTCCCTGGTGGCCCTTTGTCTGTCCCAGCCTGCAAATGTCATTGTGTGTCTGTCCTTTATCTACATCCTCCTTCCCACAGCCACCTGGGGCCACGTCCTCCAAATCACATGGCTAACAGAGGTCCTGGGCCTGGCTGCTTCTGCAGCTTCAGCTGGGTGCTGGCACACTGGCTTCAAAAGCCAGATCAGCAACTTGGACGTTGGTGAATGTTTCGTTTGTCTCTCTAACTTTGCTCAAAGACTTGACTTCCTACACGTGGTCCAAGTTGCTCCATGGAAAGCAGAAACTACAGCCATAGGAAACCAGCTGAGAGCAATCCTATAGATTCCAGTTTGCAAAAGAAGCTCATTTACAAAATAAGGCAGAAGAAACAAATGAAAAAAATAAGTGTGAATTAAATAATATGACTTTGGTGCAAACATGTAGATCAACTGTTTGCTTTTCCATAGGATGCAGAGCCATCCTTGTAACACAATGAGAATCGTTTTAAGTTTACTGCCAAAAAATAAAAACCCATTGAGTATAGGCAGTTTCTTGTATCCAGAGTCCCTCATTATATTAAAAAAAAAAATTATTGCAGCAGAAAATTTACAAGTGCATCACAGGACCCACTTGTACTGTTAAACAGATGGCACCTACACAAGACCCAAAAATATATAACAATTTTAATTGAGCCAATGCAAAACAGATTTGTGAAATAAAATAGTACATGCCAGGTCTAATAAGGCTCTTACTAGAAATTTTGACATTAAGTAATTTTGTAACGGCACAAGAGGTATTTAGAAGATGCTCATTAGCAAATGTTATCATTTACTTCACTTGCCTACTCTAATCTCTTAAGTTCTTGATCAGTACGTTTCTACCAACTTTAATTTCTCCTCGGTCCAGTTTGCCTGGCTCCTTTGACATCTGAAGCTTCCCTTTTTAATGGTGTCGTTTTCAAATTCAGCTCCTTGGGCTGGATCCTCTTCTCTTTGCTGTAGACCCTGGTAAACCCTCCCCACCCACCCCCTTTAGCAGTCTGAAAGGGAACGTTTCTCTCCTGTAAGGCTTGAGCTTGGCTTTGACAGCAGATGACCTCATTATCTATGCTCATGTAGTGTCCAGCTGAAATTTTGGACATGGAAGGAACATTTAACCTTTCTGTGTCACCCACCACCAAGCAAACTCGCTCTTGCAAAAGGAAACCTCTGTGGCAGCTGCAGGCTGCTGTCGAGGACGGGGTCTGCAGAGCCTCTTGCTGGGTGTCCTCATTCCTGACCAGTCTCCGTCCCATCAGAGAGCTCTGGGTGTCAGGAAATGCAAAGCTTCCTTCCTTCTCCCAGCTTCTCGTGTTATCTCCTGGGAGATCCTCTGGGCCGCGGGGTGCTGCCCAAACCACAGTGGCCGTAGGGTGGAGAAGAAAGGCAGTAGTGTTAGTACATCTGGATTAGCTCCTGAGAGGGAGGCACGTGGAGACCACAGAACATCCCGGGGCACCTTGCAACTCCTTAGAGATGGGAAACATTGAGCAGCGTGCGCGAGGCACGAGCAGGAGCGGTCGGAGTCAGGCCCTACCTCTTGATGCTACGGATTGATTTAGATTCCAAAATTCTCCTCAGAGGCTCCTCTTGCGAGTGAGAAGTTCCAGGAAGCTAAAATCTAAAGACAGATGGTGACGGCACCTTCGCTGCTTCCCAATGAGCTAGAAAAAAGTAAACTGTTCTGCAGCGGAGCAGTGTTATTTTAGTCACGAGGCCGCAGTCAGTAACCACAGGATAAAATGTCTGGTTTTCCTACCTGGAAAAAAAACTCACTGAGAGCACTCGGGTTCTTCACCCTTCCCTGCAGCCTAAATTGTGACAGAGAAAAAATTCTCCCACAGCTGGTTGTGCCTAAAATGGCAGAGCACAAAATTCTCCAGTCCCTTTCCCTGGGCAGGCAGGAAAAGCAGAAGGTAAAACCAGCCCGACTTGTGGCTTTCACCTTTTTCTTTTTTAGTTTTATTTCCTTGAGTACATCAACATGATTTGAGTTGTAAGGACATGCTTAGAAGTGAAAACAATGAACAAGTGCAGTCTTCTGTCACCACAAATTTTGAAGAGGCTGGCGAAGTCTGTATTCAGAGTCTATCAAAATCATGGGGAGGGGATGGAAACATGATTTGCGTGAGGTGCCGTTTACCGAGATGGTTAAAAAATAAATGTTGTCTTTTGCCTTTAAAAACCCCCCCCCACCACACACGGGAGTTAGGGTGGCACCCACAACGCAGGGGTGTTAGAATATTTTAATATGATGCCATTAAGTAAACATCAGTTTGTGAAATGCAGAGTTGTGATGTCACATTAAGGATGATGAGGAGAGGAGAGATGCGGAGCAGTAATTTCCTGCAGGAAAAATACCAGTGTGGATTTACACCAGGCAACCCGGGCTTCCATGCGGTGCTTGTGACTGGGAATGAACCTGCATCATGGCATTCCAGAAAATTCCCTGACCTCCCACCTCGGACAGATCAGCCTGACCTGTCTGCTTTGGTTTAAGCCCAGCAGATTAATGCTTGATGAAAGCTGTAGCTCTTGTTGTTAAATTAAAAAAAAACTGAATGGGAACACTGAAAAATTCATTTTAATTTTTATTTCATATTCACTTCAGCCAATTAATGTCTGCTATTATCAAAATGTATAAAATAAAACCAGCCTTGTTATATTTAGGATATCTTATCATCCATGATAATGTTCCCTGTAAATCCTGCCTTGTCTCGATCATAGCAGGAGCTCCTCAAGGACTGGCTGGTGGTATTTCTGTGCATTTTGTACCTTGCTCTTTAGAAAAACAACATTTTACCAGTGTGCTTGTCTTGCTGGTGATACTCTGGTGCGTGGTGAGGTGTGCGTTCTGTTTCTCAGCAGGATCAAGTGAAAGGAGCATCAATAAATCTCTTAAAAATGGAGAGCCTATTAGGGAGTGCTGTTGGTCTCATGCAGACCCCACTTTGTTTAAACAGCTCGCCTGCAAACAGTGTTTGCAGACATCTGGGATCACCAGGGAATCGAGCGTAAAGGCAGTGAAACCAACTTGCCTTTTTCCTAACACTTGAGGGGTTTTTCTGCCCAGTTGTACTGCACCTGGAACAGGTTTCCATGGAGCTGGTGGCATCTGGGTAAGAATCCATTTGGATTTCTTGTTCCCTGGAATGGATTCCGCAGTGGTTCCCTGTCGTGACTTTGCCTCACGTTGTGCATCCACGGTGTGTTGTCAGCGCGCCGTCTTGGCCAGCAAGGTGTGGACGGGTTACAAAGCTGGTGCTGAGGCAGGACCTGTAGGTCAGCCTACACTCAGCGTCAGTGCCGTCCGAGGTGTTTGCAGGTGACTGAAATAACCCTCCACTCTGGAGAAAAATGGGCCTTATTGTCACCCCTCAGGGCGTTGGTAAGTTGCCAGGCAGCAGGAGTTTTAGGTTTTATTCTTTTCTTTGCTCTGTGTTAATCTTTACACTCACAACATCAAAACCCCAAGCGCGTTCTGTTTTTTCCCAGGGAAAGTCTCTAGAGACCAAACCCGTGTCCCAGGTACTCCCTGCAGGATCCAAGAGCATCGTGGCACATGGGGAGGTGTGGGCGTGCTGGGGGGCTGGCCTGGGGATGGCCCCCTTGGGCTCTGCTCACTGGGGCCATGCTGGTAAACCCTCACTTCATACCCAACAGAAATCTCTGCGCCTGAGGCGCCTTTTCTCCTGCCATTTTTTTTGAGAGGTTTCCTGAAGTTGTTTAGCATGTGAAGGGTCCCACCTTTTGTATTTTGAGGATCTTTTTGACATGGAAATACAGGCATCTTGTTGAAGAATCATTTCAGACTGTGGGATGTGTATGTACTTTTAAGTAGAATATTTTTTGGATCACTCCTGTGCTCATTTAATTTTTCAAGAGACTGTTATGTTTGTTTCTTACACAGGCTAAAATAGATACCAGCAATGTTGTCAGGAGGTGGCCTTGCTGTAAGGAGATACCCAAGGTTTAAAACCGTGCAAGGAACATACTCCATTAAGCTTCCCGATCGTGGTTTTCTCAACCATTTTGAGCTCTTGTGCCAAAAAAGTCTTACTTTGTGTCATTTTGAATCAGTGGATTTTAAAGTATTATTACCCTATGCCTCTTGCCCCCCAAATTATTTGTGACAGATATTCCACACTGTGTAATAATGAAACTCTGAGGGTATGATCTGCAGTTAAATGAAAAGTGTAACGTACTGTAATATCATGCCAATTAGAAGAGAAAATCAATGTAGATACCTGAAATACGTTTTGCTTGGTATCAGCCACTCTGTGAAAAATTGCGTGTTCCGCAGTTTTTAATGAATATGGATAGACAGCTAGAGAGGACAAAAGATTATTAGTGGATTTCTATTTCTGTGGCTCTATTTGTTATAAATATTCTTTGAGAGACAGCAGATACATGTGAGGGGAAAAATTCTCTTCATCTGCATGTTTTCCTGTTATGCAACACGCTGCTGAAAATGCAAGCTGACAAATCCAGCGATATCTCGAGAGAAGTGTTGCATTTACATTAAAAATGGAGGAAAAACATGTAAAATGGAGCAGAGTTTATTTTAACTTGGTGCCTGATGAGATTGGTGTGTCTGAGATTGGTGTTTCTACCTGTACCACCTCAGTGTCTGGAGGAGTGGTGCAGAACCTCACCCGTGTCCTAGCAAACCTACCCAGTTTTGGTTCTCCATCTCGAGTTAAGCTGGAGAGTACGCAGAGGTTTAATCGGTGGCTTGAAATAAGCCAAAGACTTGTTGCTGGTTGGGTTTTGTGGATAAAATCAGCCTTTTGTACACAGCTGGGCTAAAACATCCCCAACCAACGGCCAGTGGTGTACCGAAGCTGCGATGACATTAAGTACAAGAGTGACCAGCCACCTCTGTGGGCACTTTCTGGTGCTGTTTAGGTGGGTGATGCTACGTACTGTAGGAGCTGGTGTCTGACGGGTTCTCAAGAGCTGTGGAGCAGTGGGACACCCCCGAGACAGGCTGTAGCAGGCTCCCTCAGTGCACCATGCAGTGCCACAGGAAGGTGGGCTGTTTTCTGAAGCTGCTATCGAGGGTGACCGTGTAGCTGGCGAAATGAAGGTGTAAGTTGTGAAGGGGATGGAAAGCTCGGGGGGAGGAGAAGGAGAAGGAAATAATCACTGAAACTTAGATAATAATTTTATTTATAGTCTAATGTGCACACATGGCTGTTGACGATGAGGCTACCAGTGACATAAATAAACTCAAGCAAAAGATGTAAGCGAGTGGATATATGTAAAGGCTTCTTTGGGCAGTGCCACGAATTTGGACATCGACCAAGAGAATTATTTATGTCCCTTGCAATTTCAATGAAGAGCACAAAGGAGATAATTAGACCAGGATGCTTCGCATTGCTCTTTCCATCTTGCGCACATTTGTGCCCACCAAATGTGAAATGTTCGCCTTTTCCCCTCCAACGTGATGGTTGTTGAACTTATTTTTAGTGTCATTTGATAAGCCTCCCTGCTCGCAGAGAGACATCCCACTGACCCAGCCACTGGTCATTGTCTATACCAGTTCCCATCAAAGCGGGCGCGCTTTGTCAGGTTTCGACTCGAATATCCATTTTGCATCTGAAGTACAGTATCGAAAGTGACTGGATCATTTGAGCCTTTTTCTTCAGCTGCTCCCTCTTTCCTCCCCCACAGTGTTTCCGCTCACGCTAACATAATTTGGCATCGTCGACGTGACACGACACTGTTTTTTCTAAAAAATTATAATACATATATTGTCGATGTTTTGTGATGGCCGGCGCTCCCATAAATTTAATTTCTAAATTGATGGAAGGAGGTCTTTAGCCACTGCTGAATCTTAACCAATGCTCGGTGCCCCCTCAAAAACCAAGTAATGCACATACAGTAATAGGTCATTCAATGTCAAAAGGCATAAAAAAGATGAGCAGAATCTTCACAGGCTGCTGCTTGCTGTTGCCTTTAATTATATTAATTAAACTTTGAAATTCTCATGCAAAGAGAGTTGCTGGCTTGTGACGCTGAGGAGCCCTTGGAGATTTGGGGGGGGGGGGAAAAAACCCTTGGCTACTGCTTTTTTTAATCTTAAAAAAAAAAAAAAAACCAACCCATAAGCCTACTACTGCTAGGTATGTTTATAGATGATGATGTTTTATGCGCTACTGAACTCTGAATGCAGGAAAGGGGGAAAAAAAAAACCACCAGCCACAGTGTCAAGGTCTTGACGCATCAGTCCCTCAAACTCCGCTCAAGATCTCTGGTTACAGGCTGTCTTCCCGTGGAATAACGCTCTATTAATTTTCTTCCTGTCCCGGGTGCATAATGAAAGAAAGGTGTCTTCAAAAACTAAAGGGCAAAGTCTTGCTTGCTACCAATACCTTGAGGCATCCTGTCTACATTTTGTCATGCGTGTGCACTTTTCAGTGTTCGAATGACAAGATTTCCAGTCAGAAGGTTCCCGTAAGGCACGACGCGATGGGAGACTCGCAAGGGGTTTGTGATCTGACATGGCTGTGAGGCACTCAACTCTTGTGCTTGCTTAGCCTAGTGGGAGTTTTTATCCTCTGCCTTTGGCTAGTAGTCCCTGTTTAAATAACACGTGCCATCCCTGCATCTGAGAAACTTTGCATCTCTGCTAAAAGCACATTAGGTCCTGAGAATTTGTAGTCCTTAAAAAAAACACATAAAATAACAAAAATAGAAAAACATTTTCATCTTTGGTGTCTGTATTCTCTCCCTTTTGTGTTCTATAAAAGCATAGGCACGCAAGGCAACGCTGCTCTTCTCGTGGCTGTTGCAAATCACGGAGTATCGACGAACGCACTGGGGTGAAACGCGGGAGCTCGGTACAGCAGTGCTGGCTCCTGGGAGCAGGGAATGCAAAACCTTCTGAGCTTGGGCTTGAAGATGATCCAAGACATGCGAGGAAGTGCTCGGTTCTCTCTTGCTTGGTTGAAAAGTGGCAATGTGGCTGTCTTTCCTCCTGGTATCCTCTTCTCTTCCTCTACTGAGACTGAACTCGGGTGAAGTTGATGCATCGGCCCTGAGGGAGGGAAAAGAGAGAAGCTCTTATTGGTGGAGTAATAAATGCAACCAAGATTTTCGAATGCTGAATATTAGATGCTAGAAGGCGGCTGTAATTTCAATTCTGATGTTTGTGAAAATAACATAGCCATGAAAAACCTTTTAAGAATTAATGGAAATTACCCAGAGTGAGGCACTACATTTGACTTACAAATGTAAGATGTTAGGAAAGCAGCGATGACACAGAAGACATATTTTGAACACTCTCAGGTCTTTTGTGAGGATAATTTACAAATTCTCGGTGACTGTAGTGAGCAAACTCAGACCTATGGTAAAGGAAGATCACAGCGAAGAGAGATACTCCCCACAGATCTCCCCCAAGCCAAATCCTCATGGAGCGCGGCGCAGATAAATGTGACTGTTCGTTAGCAGAGCTGCTGCTGATTTGAAATGGTATTTTATTAGCAATAACCCCAGCTCTGCATCTATAAATTCTCTTACGTGCTTCAAAATCACCGCGTACCAACAGGAAAAGTGGTTTCTCTTGGTCTCATACCTGAGTAAATACCAGTCACCCATAAATGGGCCCAGATTAATCTTGACAGCTTTTGGTGTAGCTGAATGAAACAAATGCACCAGCAGAAATCACAACCCCTTTTTATTCATTTGGGATAAGCACTAAGAACTGCGAGTCACTTCTCAGAGCTTATTTAAATGCCCAAACTCTGAATTGATTGTTAGTTTTTGAAGTAGGGGTGTCCTCTCAACAGAGCAGCTCCTCTCTTTAAACAGCTCTTCTGGGCACAACGGTGATACCTTTCCTCTCTGTGATGGGAAAAGCCAGCTCACAGCCAGCCTTTGTTCAGGACTTCTCCGCCCAGAGAAGGTCCTTCTCCAAGGCCTGACATGGAAATATGAAATCGCGTGTGGTACAGTGAGTGAAACGGCCAGCTGGTATGGCGTGTTTTGGCGTGAGGTTTTGCATTAATTAAATTCTTTAATTAAAGTCTCTCCCTTTGAGTGTGCCGGGCGGTCCATAAGGAAGCCCGTAAGGTGACTCCCTTGGCCAGGGACCACACCTGGGTGTGCAGTAGCCTGTTATCAGGGGCCATCCCCGGGTTGGGAGGGTGGATCTTCAAAGCTATGTAGGGGTGCAGGTTTCACAGAGTTTAGAGTGACTTTAGGTGAAAGTCTCCTCCAAAGGGAAACCAGTGAGCACATTTTCTTTTCTCTGTCGCCTTCAATTCCTACTTGAGGACTTAGAAATTGCCCTGTCTATGAAGCAATTTATAAGAGAATTGTGAAGGATTATGGAATAGGCAGCTGTGCTTACACTTTGAATCCTTATTTCTTTTTAAAGATGAATGATTGGGGGAAAATTACTGCTTTCTTCTTAAACCTAGGAGATTATGGCATTATCAAATGAAATTAGGGCTGAATTTCATATTCCTTTCATTTATTTATTTAGATTAATAAGTAAATAAATAAAAGCGAGGGTGATTGCACACAGTGTTACCTGGCATTACTCAAGCAACTCTCAGCTGGTACCTGCGCTTGACTGGCACGAAAGGGGTGCCATTCTGATCAAGGGATTTCTTTTTTTCCTAATGCTCTTCTAATGATTCTACTTCTGACAACTGTACAATATAAAACTCACAAATAGGTGGGTATAGTAATTGTAGTAACTTCTACCTGCTACCATCTGTATTATAAATGCAGAAGAGATGCAGGAAGGTCAACCAGGAGCGCAAAGAGATTCCTTCAAAGGCAGAGTATGATAGGATTGGACATCTTTATGCACCTTTCCATTTCCTTGTTTTGTTTGTTGTTGTGGGGTTTGGTTGTTGGTTTTTTTTTTTAATTAAGCATATCAAAATGAATTCCGTGGTATTTCTGGAGCATAAAATCCAGAAATGTCGTGCAACTCGAGCACTTCTGATGATAGAGCTCATGTTAAAGAAACACTGGCAGCAAGGATGTTTCCATCCAAGTTAATGCCACAATGGAAACACAACAGAAATCAGGCAATGGGGGGATTGCAGGAGTTCCTAGCTGTGTAATTAATAATCCAATTTACCCATTGATACAGAATTTCTGCTTTTGTTTGTACCTTTCTCACTATTCTTTAGAGATAATCACCAGTGCATGAATTTATATGCATTTTGGGCAAATGACTATTACTTGTTTTGGTGTTTGCACTTAGAAGGTGTTTTAGTGGCTCAGTGCTTTACCTGAGGTCTGAAATAATCACTGGAATCAAAAGTTCTTCAAGGTCTGAACGTGTGAAGTCAGTAAGTGCAGTGCATTAAGGGAGGCTGAGTGTGTTTCTCTCTCTGGAGAACGGCGTTAATGAACTAGATAACAAATGTCATTAGAGGGGCACACTAGCCCCTTGGTTGTAGGGAAGATGGTGTTCTGTCGCCCTGTGATTCTGGAGTGTCCGTCGTCTTCTAAAGGCTGACCGTGAGTGGTAGATGATTTTTGAACAATATAAAGGGGGAACTGAGGAGGAAAGGGAATATAAACCTGTTCCAAAATAGATTTGGAAATTGTGAAGCCTTAAGATGTAAAGCTGATATCTTTGGAGTTACAGGGTGCAGCTTTCACTGCACTTTGTATTAAGAAAAAGACATTCTGTTATGTTCTGACGTCTTCTCTGCCAGCCTCTAGTAAGGGTTAGAAGGTTTTTGGAAGACAATCCTGTGATACTTTTTTCCTTTTTACCCGAGGTAGAGTCAGTTCCACTCTGGACCTACCCCTGGGCATTCAGTTAGTGAGGGTATCTGATGTACGACCAGTTAGTGCCGTAGCTTCTGTGAATTTCTGTACCGGCACCTCTGCCAGCCTTTCCTTACTTAAGAAAACTGGAGGATGAGAGATTTCAAATTAAAACAAAGCCTTCCATATAAGAAGCCATTTTTTGTGTACAATGTGATGCTTGCAGAGGATAGAGCTGAAATCAGAATGTTGGAAAATACATGGAAACTGCTAATTAATGAGAAGATCAGGAGCTCCATAGTGTCATTAACGGAACAGCAAACACTGCACGTGGCATAGTAGAGAACAGCTTTTACACTTAGGTAATGGGGTGTGACCAGGTGCCTGGTTTCACAATACCTACACATGAAATGCATTAAGAAGTAGCTTTCAAGCCAACATAAAGGGCTTTGAGCTCTCACCATGCTTGCAATTTAAGTCTAACTTGTACAATTAACCATATATACTTTTCATATTATTATTATTTCTTAGCAAAAATAGAAACATGTTTATAACAAGCCTCTCTCGTGGTCTGTTTGCCACAGTTTGTTTCACGTATGTAATTTCTTTCCCCTAAATGCTGGCTTAGAAGGTTTTTCCCTCCAGGACAAGTGGTTCCAGACACAGCAGGGACAGGAGATCCTTACATGAGCAATTACCGTTATGGTTCCCCACTCATCTCCCATGGTCTCTGTCACCAACATCCTTACTCAAGGACTCGGGGGGAGGGAAGGAGAAAAAGAAGGAATTGTTTGGTCAGCCAGACCCCTGATCCTGTAACCCATCCAACAGGCAGACAAACACCGTTAATGGGAGAATCTCAAAGCACCTGAGAAACACACCAGCTATCAAACGCTGTCAGTATCAGATAACAATGGAGAACAAATTCACTGTAAATCATTAAGTGAGATTTTAAGCCATTCACATATTAGATGGGCAAACTGAAGTAGGCAGAAGATAAAAGACTAATTTTCAGTTCAGGATTTATTACTCCAGATCAAACCAATACGAACTGTAGGTTTTCATCAACTAGAAAACTGGGTGGTATGTGACATAACAAATATCCCTGTCTTTGTACGAGCTGGTTTTGAGAAAAGATACATACTTGTGGAAGTGGTTTCTCTAAATGAATTCAAAACTTCCTACTTAGTGCTGTTTCATCATGAAGTATCTATTTCATCATTAAGACCAGCTTTTAGTAACAGAAGAATAAGAAATATGCTAAGAAATAATAATAAAAATATGAAAAGTGTATCTGGTTAATTGTGCAAGCTGGACTTAAATTGCAGGCATGGTGAGAGCTCAAAGCCCTGAACTTGACAAGAAGTACTCTTTACTTAAATAGCAGCACTATTTACCCAACAGTAGACCCATCAGTCGATTTTTGGCCTTCACAATTAAAACACGCTTGTTCTATGTAACTAATTACACCAGTGAGTTGCCATCCTAGCAGCATCGCCATGATCTGCCAGTTTGGGGAGTGAATGTTACACTCGTGTCCCTGGACTCAATTAAACAATCAATACAACCAATTTGAAATCAGATGTATCACGCCTTGTAAATCACTGGATCATAAACCTTAACAATACCAACATGGAGTCAGTATAAAATTGAACTAAATTAGTGGTTTAGGACTAGAGTGATTAAAAAGAGTTACGCAAGCATTTTGTGATCCTGGTGTGGAATACGGGAGTTGTTACAAAACAAACTAGCCCTTAACTCTCAAAGATGCACCACAGGTACTGCAGGAGGAGAATACA
>NW_010336389.1:36508-60373 GCF_000700745.2 Antrostomus carolinensis | reverse complement strand
CAGGAATTTAACAACAACAAAGAGGAAAGAGATCCACAGCAAGGGCTTGTACCTTAAAAGGAATAGGTTTATATTACATTAAAGCCATTTCTTAAGTTGTTGAAGATCTTACTGGATTTAAGCTAATGGGGCAACCAAGATAGAGTCCCTGCAGGGCACGTGGGGAGGATGCCTTTTGGACTGCGCTCTGAGACAAGCCTGGAACTCCGCTGTTGATGTTGGCCAGACAGGTATAAAAAGCACTTTAATTTCTATCTGTGTGAACAAACGTGTGCTGCCTTCCAGCGATCCACAACATAACACTGGGCTCTGCGGTGGAGTCGGCTCCTCTGGAGCCAAGCCTGCTTCCTGCACGGCCAGAGCTGGCCTTCCTTACTCAAAGGGTCGTACAGATACTCGCTGTGTAGCTCCTGTGTCATCTAGAAAGTAAATAGGTTGTGCTTCTCTGCTGTGTTTTTTCAAACTGAACTACACACTTTGTGCTCTTTTGGTTACAAGCTACAAACATGCACTGTCAAAAAACTTGATGTCTTGGTCAACCGTTAAAAACTGTTGATTGAGTTGGGTTTTTGCCTCCCCTCGAGGATCGCAGCCAGAAGACACACTGCTCAGCAAAAAGAGTTTCAAAACATGAGAGTGAGCGGCAGTGCTCTCCTGGAGCAGACTAATCAATTTGGCTAGACTCTGCTGAACTGAAATAGATGAAAAGCAACGGAGGTCTGATAATAGATGTAAAATGAGTAGCAAGATGATAACTGGCCATCACAGAAGTGGTAAGCATTGTGGTTGTTCAGGTTAATGCAGAAGTCTTGCTGAGGTCGCAGGCTGGCAAAGCTCTTCACCTTCCCTTTCCCCCATTTCCCAGTATGAGGTGGCACGGCACTGCTGGGGGGTGCCGGTGCCATAGCTGCCTGCTTGGCTGGGGAGAGTTTTATTGCCTTGAGTCGTGTCAGAGTATAACTTTTTCTATTATTAAGCACCATCTGGAGTGCCTAGAGCTTTTTGAGAAGCATCTTTTTTAGTATACGATGTATCTGCAAAGGAGAGAGAACTGCACAGATAGGGATGCACGGGCTCTGTTCCTGGGCTCTCACGTGTGGACTGTGTTTGCCAAAACAGCCACAGCAGCCCTCACAGTCCTGCCTCCAAAGCTGGAATTTGGCAATAGAACCATCCCTCTTTCTTTTCCTGTGTGATAGGCTTTTTGTGAAATGCTATACTAATCGGTATCTTCTGAACCCTGGGGCCTGACTGCATGGAAGGGACTTCTCCAAAACGTGTATTTAATCATGGGCTGGATAACAAATGCTTTAAGTTTTCTGGTTTGCTTTATTGTGTTGTGTAATTGCCTAAAAGGATGCAATTAAAAGAATTCAGGTTCTCTGTATAAAACCTTGAACCCAGTGTCAGCTTCTAGATGCTATCACAGGGGTCCCAAGGAGATGTGATCTCCTTTGAGGCTGTGGATCTTTCATCACAGCCTTCCTTCAACCACTACTGAGCTGGCAGGCTCAGGCTGCCTGTGAACTATAAGCACTTTGACACAGAAAGTTGAAGGGACAGAAAAGCCTCAACTCAGAACAGGATTTCAAATAGTTCACTTAGCATTTCAGTAGCTGGCAGCTGCTGGGTAGGCATTGGTCTTACGAGGTAGCTTTCAACGTTCCACCTTCACCCCACTGTCTCTGGCTACTGCTGGCTATGTTTGGCCTCACTTGTAGTATTCTTCAGAAATTCAGAAGGGCAGGTGAAGCAGTGTGTAAAATCAGGGAGGATGGAGATGGGATGTGATTATACCCAACCCATGCTGCTCCAGCTGTTCTCAAGTACTTTGTCACTCAACCCCATGCCTTGTCCTTGCGTACGACTTAGTATCTTGACCATGCTGAGTAACTGTATGTATAGGAGAAGGTTCCCTGTGCACTGCTGAATTGTTCAGCATCCACCTTAGGACTGATGAGAACAACTGCATTTTCCAGAGGAGCGCTTACACAGCCTTGTTTTGTCCACAAAAGTTGTATTACCCCCTATAATATACAACAGCATAAAAAACTGCCTCACTTTGGCCTTGGAGGATCAAGGTCCTCCACTCTCTGTCACTGAGGTACCAGCAGAAGCTGGCAATTGTATGCTCCTACCCCCAGCTGCACAGTCCCCATGAAGAGAACATACCCTTCTGGAATTTGTCATTTACATGGCACAAGTGAGCTCTGTGCTCTCCAGCCCGACTGAGCAGTGCCCACATAGCCATGAGGAAGGAGAAGGGTTTAGAATAATGTCACCCCCCGAGACACGTCTTTAGCCATGTCATTTATGCTGGCTCTGTCTTCGCAGCATTATCAGAGCGTCTTACATCTCTGTGATCAGTGCATCCCCAAGAAGCCATCTTCTCACGACAGCTCTCCACAACAGTCTGCCCAGGCTGCTAGTGCAGCTCGGATCAGCAGGCGAGAATCTGATTTACCTGATTCTATTGCTTCTTACACTTATTTTTCCCTGTGGCCCAGCCTGCAGTTTGCCTCTCTATAGGGAATCAAAATTGATAGTATCAGGTTCTTCCCCGTAGCCTTTTCAGTGAAGGAGAGGACTGTGTAAACCTTTTCTTTGCTAATGCAAGGGAACAGGCAATTTCCTGCTTTCCAAACCTCTTTAGAATCATTAACTCCCAGTACAGAGCTTACTGGGAACAGTGAACTCCTACACTCGCTCCTGACCTGCACGCTCTCATGCAGTGCTGACAATAAAAGGGCCTTTTAAAGGAATAAAACCAGCAGGGATTGAAAGTAGGTGCTGAGATGCCAGCACTGGCAGCACCTTCCTCACAGTCCTGTAAGAAGAGCTGAGCAGCAGTGGCTGTTCCCTTCCTGGAAAAACCCCACTGCTTCCCCTCAGCAGAGCCTGGTGCCACGGAGCGGAACAAGGCAGCAGCTTGTGCTGACGCGCCTGTGTCGGGCTCAGGAGCCAAACCTCGCTGTCTCACAGCCTTCAGAAAGGGCCATCACTGATCCTCCCTCGCTGTAGCCAATGAAAGCGACATTAACCAGAGCGAGTGTCACCTTGCCCCCATCTCCTGGGCATTAAAATTCTACCAGCATTAACATCCCTGCGCTTCTTTACTGGCTCCCGGCTCGGGATGTATTTCACTGCTATAACCATTATAATATTACGCTCACCTCATAAATATCCGTTGACAAGCTGGAGCATACAACTGAAGTTAAGTTTATATATATATTTTTATTTTATTTTTTTTTTAAGATAGCTGATTTATATGTTTACTTTGGAAAGGAGTTGCTAACCCACCCATGTCCTGCGCAGCTCTAAGCAGCGTTCAGAAATTTAAACTGACACCTCTCTTTCTCACCCTTGCTCTTTGTCTCTGACGATCAACTAATGCCTCATCCCAGGGACCCAGGAAGCTCAGAACATTGCGAGAATGTGGAATTCATAAATCATAGAATGTTGTGAGTGGGAAGGGACCCACAAGGATCAGTGAGTCCAACTCTTGCCCCAGCATAGGACAGTCCCCAGATTCAGACCCTGTGTCTGAGGGTGTTGTACAAATGCTTCTGGAATCTTGTCAGGCTTGGTGCCATCAGCACCTCCCTGGGGAGCCTGTTCCAGTGCTCCACCACCCTCTGGGTGAAGAACCTTTTCCTCATATCCAACCTCACCCTCCCCTGCCACATCTTCCTGCCATTTCCCCTGGATCTATTGGCTTTATACTTCTGCTAACAGAAACCTCTGTGCTCTGTTGCCAAGCTCTTAGCGCTCAAACCTCATCTCTGCAGATGTGTGTTGCTACCAGCATGTTTATTTTATAAAAAGCAAAACCATTTTAAGTAGTGAGAGTTTCCTGTCCTTGCATGTGTCGCGTTACTGCCCACAGGAGAGCAGCCACAGCAGGTTTTGGTGGCTGCGTGCTCACTGACTGCCACCCTAATGCGGTGCCATTAGGCAGCCGCACAAGTTGCCAGCGAACAAGTCCCAGTCAGCATTCCTGAAGCACGCTATGGAGGGAGATATTTAGCACCTGGGAAAAGATGACTTGCAGTGCTGTACACTGCTGGAAGGATCATTTTTAATGCAATAAATCGGCAATGAATCTCTTAGAGGAATAATCTTCAACTGGCGTTATTGCTACAGAACCCATCACTACTAATGCAGACATCAGGATCATTTCTAGGGCTGCCCAAGGAGGCTTTCTCCCCAAATTACTCAATTGATGGCTGAAACATCACTGGTAGAAGGGAGGTAAGCTCTGAACCCCGAGAACAACACTGGATGGGCTCAAAGTCCCCCTAAAGTAACAATAACATAATAAAAAGAAACAAACTGCAGGTGAATGGTACTATATATTTTTACCCTAAGAAGATTTTTTTTTTCACTCTAGCAATTTTTGCCAGTAACTTCAAATAAGTGGAAAGGCGTATAACTTGTTTATTATCCTCATATTTATGTAACATAGACTCCTTAGCATGTGTGCATGAACTTGGTGATCTTTCCAAGCAATCCAGCGGTCCTGTAGGTCAGTTTTCGAAAGTCATATAATCTGAATTTCAAGAACAGAAGTTTCACAGTGAAAACTGGCATCATCTGCCACAAAAAAGACTGCTGTGAGGAGAATGTGACAGCACAATTGAAGGTACCTCAGTAGCTGAGTCTGACTTCACAGCCGCCTTTCATCCCTTGGTCCTGCTTTAGTTGTAAGCGAGTAAAGTGAACGTGGAGTAAAGTGCAGAGAAGAGGACAGGACTAATTTTTAATAGTTCCTGTCTTTCTGCACCAAATAAATACTGTATTTTAGAGTATAGACCAGCAAAACAAAACTACCGGTAATAGGTTCAAACCAGGAATTTTAAAGATGCTGTCTAAAAATATAGAATATGTAATGGATGGCCAGGAGTCTGAAGCTGCTCTGTCAGACCAGTATTTCTTGCAGGAAAACACATAGCTCAGTTGTAGCCATCTGCCTCAGACTTTTATCTTAATATAAATATTATGCAGTAACTATTAATTTGTGGTAAGAAACCCTGTGGGTGTCTTAAACCCATTCCTGTGTTATTCTGACATAGTCCCGATTCAGCAGTTCACTGCTGTTGAACAAAGTTGCTAAGTTCTGGTTTGTTGGGTTTTTTTTCAAGTGCTTGTGCGTGTTTTGGTCAATTTCTTGTGGAGATGGTTTGTTAAATGGACGGAGCAAACATTCACTGATGCAGGTGTGTTGTCACCGAGCAGGGCTTGGTATCTGCTTCGTACACACTTTGCTGACATGTAAATGGAAACGCCTGGTGCACTGCAGTGAGGAGTAGAGGGGTATTATCTGCAGTATTTTTAGTCCACTGGCAGCTTTGAGAAAATGCTATTAAGAACAGCTTTTCACCCCACTAATAACGCTTATTTTGTAACTGGACATATGGACATTTCGGCACAGTTGCTACAGCGAACAAAATCTTCTAAGTGCATGTTTACCAGTGGTGTAACCTTGTGAAAGCCAGGACTGAAGGGATTTTGTAGCTCAATATGCTATGTGGCACTGAAAGGAGTGCTTCTGCCAAGACTCCCAGTACTTGAGAGCAAAGATGCCGGGCTAGACTTTGAACCCTGTTTTCCCAGCTTTGAAATTCCAAGTAACTCTCGCAGAGTAATCTTGGAATTAAAAAGCTCTATCCACTGAACTCCTGCTAATCAAGTCAAAGACAAACAACACAGGCACCGTACAGCTCCTCACCCGCATCCGCACAGCCCTGCAAGCACAAAAGCTGTGGTTATCCTCATCATCTCCTCTCCCCTCATGTCTGAGTGACCGTCACTCTGCCCTTGATAGGCCAGGGAGGAAGCTCTTGCCCTGACGGGTGGTTTTCAGAGAAGGACAAGAAGGTGAGCGGACTGCAGAGCTATGCAGGCAGCTGGGGAGGGGAAAGGAAACAAGTGCTCAGCTAGCGTGAGCGTTTGCCATCCTGCCTAGACAGGTTTTGCTAATGAAGAAGGGAGGGATTTATCTTCCTTTGCCAAGTTTTCTGTGACTGCTTTATTCAGCAGTTCTCCAAATAAACTACTGCCTTGAAAAAGAGTGGTTGTGACAAGCTGCCTCTCCTGCAAGTTGGCCTTCCAGGTCTGGGGGAAGAGAGCGCGACGAGCTGCTGAGCCGGTTGTGTGGGCCTTAGGGGAGAATAAAACTGTAAGCATTTGTAGCATCTGCTTCAAAAGGAGGTTGTGGCAAATATTTTATTCAGCAGAGCTGGAGGTCTCCTGTCTCTAGAGGGCAGGAGTTTGTTGATTTCCCTCATACAAGGCCAGCATTGCTTATGCAAAAGGAAAGGATGTGGAAATGGCCTGGAGAGTCCCTGTTTTTCTACCACAGACTCTGGAGTGAGCGCCCCAGCACGTTCTCCATCGGACCCCTTGGCAGTAAGCCTCCCTCACTTGCAGCGCTTCTGCCTCCGTGGAAAGACACCGTGGCCTGGCAAGGTTTGACCCTTCTTTCCTGAAGGACACGTTCTTGTTTTCCCATTGCAAGCACCTGCCAATGGAGGGCTCTTCTCCTTCAGACCTAATTATGCCTTGGAAGGCAGCTCAAGCTTGTTCTCACTGCCAGAGGGAAAGTGATCTCTGTCCTGGCAGCCATCCCAGCACACACCTAACCTGGTGCTGATGCTCCCTCACACAGGCATGAGAACCAGGACATTTCTTCTCCCGTCATCCCCAGAGTGATGTGCTGGGCTGTCACTGGGAGAGTGAGGAACCAGAGGGGTGGGATTGTACTGCTCACTGCCAGGTGAAGCTTTGAGAGCTCTTCCTTCATTTCTGCGGTGCCCCTGCATCGCTGCCCTGGGGTGGGGGCACTGAAGGGAGGGAGGGAGGGAGGTTTTCTCTGAGAAGTGCTTTGGCTCTTTGAACTCTTCTAAAACTTTCTAAGGTGAATCCTCATCAGGAGTGTGTGTTACTGGGGACTCCATTTATGTTATGGGAGGACTCCAGCCAAACTGACAGCAGGCCTGATCTTTAGTGCTAAATGGTTTCCTCGTGTTAGCATCCTAAATGACTCCTCACATCCTCCACGTCTTTTTTTGAAAGAAAGTGAATATCCTACTAGATGCATCACATTTCAGGCCTTGTAAAAGCAGAAACAAAGCCCAATTTTAAGCCTACTAAACCCAACAAACATCAAAACCTGTCACTTTGGGGTCTTTTTCATCTAAAAAGGCAGAGTATCAGAAATTTACAGTTCCTGGAGATGGCACCTCTGAAGCAGAAGTCAAACATCTCCATTACTCTTCCTTCCTCCCCTCTGTGCAACTACTCAAAGCTATAAGAATGCAATTTATCTTTCTCTGAAATCAGAGGTAGCAACAGATCAACCGTAACTGTCAGAAGAACCATTCTCTTCAAACTCCTTCTCTCTTCCATCATGACCTCAACTCAGAAGAGTCACCTTCAGGCCTTTCCTAAAAGCTCCTTCCTTTAGGAATACTTCCCAGTCTCCTCCTTCCTTTAGGAATACTTCCCAGTCTCCTTTTCCTGATGGACTTCTCTAACCTGGGCTTTTTTGAAGAGATGTTGCCATCTTCAAATGGTTCATATATTTAAGAAGCAGATGCTCTACAGCTGTAAAGTCCACAAGTCATCCAGAGGGTCATGTCTTCAGCTTGTAACAAAGCGGTAACATGGCATTCATACCCCAGCCAAAAAACTGGCCCATTAGATTTTACAGTATCTGATTAGCATATGATAATTACTTGTAAAGAGAGAAGTCATCTCAATTATACAGTGTTTAGGATGCTATGTAAATAATTTTTAAATAATTATCACGCAATTATTATGAGGAAAAAATTTCACTTCAGAAATTCTGTGGGGAAATAAAAGTGAATCTCCTGGAAGCTGTAGATAGGGTTTAAGTGGATTCTCTTAGGAGGAAGAGTGGGAAGGCCCTGGCCTGGCAGGAGAGTGCAGGTCTGTCACAGTTGTGACCGCTGAGATCACGATGCATCTGTAGATGGCCACGCAAATGCCCGCACACACACTGCGTGCAGCAGCCCTCTAGATGCCACTGCCATCCAGCTGTCACTTCCGAAGCCTTTACAGCTATATCTGATGGCTGGATCCTTCACAGCAATAATGAATTAAGCATTAATGACACTGACCACTGGGCGCGGTAAAGAATGTGGATGCCAAGCTGTTTCCCCACCTCTCAACCCGTGTCAGCTTCCCTGGTACAATGAGTACATGTCAACGAGTCAGCTCTCCTTCCTGCAGACAAAATCCCACAGCACATCATTAGGCTTTTGTTTTAATTCAAATGGATTAGTAATCATAAACTTCACAGGTATTTGGACATCTGTCCCCCCCAAAAAACCCTCTTCTCCACTCAGAGCAGTGTTAGAAGTGGCAGCTCCAGAATCCCCACCTTGGACCAAGGCCTAAATCTCTCCTGAAAGCCAAACCCTCATGCAACACCATTAATTAAAATGACCATAGAATATATTTTCTCCTGTGGCCTGCTCCATATCTGATTTAGACCTTCTGGATTAGGAGCGAGGAGAATCTATGAAGCTGTCTGATTTGTGTTGGTACATTTCTCTGTCAGTCTGCCTTGCTCTCGGTTTGCAAAGATGTCTGTTATTGTACGTCAGACGTATTTCAGACGGTGCTGAACTGATTGTGATTGTTGCTGGTTGAAGCCCTGGCCATTGACCCATAATCTACTGTACTCGGAGAGCACAGAGAAGGCGATTGCTCTGACTAGCCTGTTACTATAACAAGTGCTGATTTCTGATGCTAATAAATGGGGACACAGATGAAATGCCAATATGCATTTCCACATCTGTCTAGTATTGGAATTAGGAGTTGGTGCCTCTGTCCAGAAACACAAACTGTTACAAGTGAAGGCTGCGCATCTGGCCCCCTTGCATACAAAATTAAAGCTTAATCTCTTATTTGGACATTATAGATCACAGGAGAGGCACGGTACTGGTAGGAGGCACAGGTCAGAGGAGCCTTGGAGTAACAGAGCTCTCGAGTGATGGAAGATGAGGATCAGTCAGTACCCAGCAGAGGAAGAGAGGAACCTAAGAGTTCTCTTAAAATAAGTTATTCCAGCAAGCAAGACAGGGTGGGCAGCACACGTGCAGCAGGTTTCTGTAGTAATTCTTTGCCAAGAGATCTGTCATTTAGAAGACTTTTCTCCTGGATTATCTTGACAGCTAGCAGTACTCTCCTTACATCCTACTAGCAAGGCATTTGCTAACAATTTTCTTGGACATATTAGTGTCACAGTTACCAGCTTCTGTTAATTTTCAGGCACTGCTGCTGATCTCATCTGTCTTGCTGAAAATCAGGAATAGTTAGTTCCTTTAAAGTCAGCAGCGTAAAGCTCATGGAAATAAGATCAGAAGCTGGTCCTCAGATTGTATTATGACAGTGTGGTGTCTATCACAAACTCCTTTTCAGGGCTCCTGAGCAGTTGGCCCATCACACGTGGTGCTGGCAGCCTCTAGGATGTGCGCTGCAAAGAGACGCTGCTCGAGCCCTGAAGCAGTTGCACTCTTTTCCTTCCTTGTGGGCTGGGGTATGTGGGGTGAAGTCTGTATTCTCTGAAATATTATTTCCTCACTGGAAATCACTGCTACAGATGTGCTTAGTGGAGATGCTCATGTTCTCCAGAAGCTAGGAGAGGTGTCCTGTAAGGACACAGTCAGACTGCATTTACTCTTTTCCCTGTAGTGTACGTTACCAGCTCCTACTGGAAAAGGGATTTGGTCTGGGTCTTTTTAAGCTCTATAATCCTGAGGAAGGATAGGGTGGTTTTGGTCTACAGAGCTACCCACATGGGTTCTGCTTCTGTCACTGCCCAGACACTGTCTGGATCACTTGATTTATAAGCCCCTCCGTGCTGCCTGTCTCTCCTCTTGGGAGCTCTGCTGAGAAACATGGGGGAATGCCTATGAGGTGCTGGATTTTGTTCTGGTTTTTAGTTTCCACCTTTCCCTTTCTCCCTTCTTTTATTTTGAATAGTGTCATTTCTATAATGAGTTTGTTTTTTGGTGAGGCTTTATTATACGTGTGCCCAGAGATCTTGGTATTAAGTGCATTTTATAAATTAATAAATAAATATACTCATTTGTTGTAGAATTTCTATTGTTGATTTGGGAACAGTAAGCTCTTGTAAATCTCAGCTTTCACCTTGCCAATCACTGTATTCCTGTAAGTGCACTGCAGTTATTTGGAACCTTTTCTGGGTTGGTGTTGGCATCCTTTTGCTAGATTACATTTATGCATTAGTACCATCTGTGCCTGCTGTACCTTCTGTGAGTTAGCCCTGGCCAAATGACTGGCATTTATCTGGAAGAGCACTAAAAAAAAAAAAAGAGAAAAAGAGAAAGAAAGGGGAGGAAGGAAGAATAGAGACAGTAAGGATGGTACCTAGAGCTTTATGCTTGCTGCTGGCACTGACGGGTCTCGGGCAGGAGGACACACTGGGGAGCACAAACACCTGCACTGATCTCCCTCATTTCAACTGCTGATGAAATCTGCTGTGTCCTTTCTGAGTCTTTCTCACTAAGAGCCGCTTCATCCTGTCGTGGTTTTCAAAGGCATCCTCCCTACCCTTAAAGGAAAGACAGACTGGCACACCTAAGAGACAAAACTTCTGCAGTCTGAGGGACAGGTTTGGGTTGGTGATGGTCTGTTTCTGTTGCATCTTGTCTCAGTTTGGTCAGGGAGAAGTTGGACCAAGTGATGCCTTTAATCTGTGAGCTAGTATTGAAGGTTATTTACAATATCGATTGCATACAGGAATGCAGATGTCACCATGCTGGGTTCATTATTTTGCTTTCTATTCAGAGTCATCTGCTGGTCAAAAAAACTTAGGTGTGAAATAGCCTCCTACGGTTGTTTTTTTTCCTATAAATAAAGGGAGAGGTGAGCATTTTCTTCTCTTCCTGGTTTTTAAATGTCTCTTATCTCATTCATCATAATCAACAAGAAATGCTCCCTGCTCCAAGTCAGACAGAACTGATACACAGCAGCATAGTAACCTTCTTCAAGGATTCCTGAGAAATCAGAGCACTTTGCACAGGCTGAAGCTTTACTGCTGTCTCCCAGCAGCATAAGATACACCACTGCGATGCTTTTGTAGCCAGTCAAGTACCAGAGCCAGTCTCCACCTCCTGCCTCATCTCACCTCATCCTCCCCACCCTGCTGCCTGCCTAGGCTGGGGTGGCTTCAGGAGAAGGGCATCTGAACCACACGTCTCTGTGCATCTGTGAGACAAGGAAAGTCTTGACACTAATACAGGGAAGGGAATTCCTGGCAAAGCCAAGAGAAAGCACCAAGGTCCAGGTCTGTCCACCCCTGTCTCTGGACACAGACTGACGGGCATCATCCAGAGCACCCATCTGATAGTCTCTTCTTTTTTCCCCCCAAGTACATCTCCACCTGCATCATGAGGTAAACTGCTCTTAGTTCCACAGCTCCTGTCCAAATGAATAGAGTCTGGTCACTTAAGAGACTGTAAACTAAAAGCAAAGATTTCCCCATTCGACCCTATTTTTGGTTTAAGACCAGTTTCATTGAACCCAAGAAAAAGAACTTTTGTGCATACTCTTAGTTGACAGCAGTTTGGATCAATTTGTCTTAAGTAGGTAGGTAGAAAATATGAAGAGCAGATATAAGTACAAATGAAGGAGTTCTTAAACTGAACATAACTGTCTGCTAAGGATTTAAAAGAGAATTATCTGGCTTAAAAATTACTTCAATTAAATCAGTCCAGTGTCAGTTTGTCAAGAAAATTAATGTGCCTTACCCAGCCTAACCTACATTAGAGAAGGAGCACACCAGCTTCTGGCAGAGGGGCTGAGAAGCCACAGTTCCTAGCGAGGCTGATGAATCAGATGTTCTCCTCCAACAAAGGACTCATCTTTGTGTTTACCTGGACAGTGCCAAAACTGAGGGAACTCTCTCTTACTTGTAAGCATTCCCTGAAATTGGGATGACCTTACAGTAGATCTCTCACCAAGAAGAGATGTTGGAGTTCTGGCAGGTTTACCTGCACACTGTTTGATGCACAGTCTGTTTATTTTTACTGCGATCTGATATTGTAGAGTAGAGCTTGTGATTTACAGGCATACAGCACGTCTCCTTCAGGTGTGTAGCTCCAGTGCCAGCTGCTGCTGCTTGAGGTGTTGTGCGTTCATGGGCAGGTGTCCTAGTGTGGGAATACGAGTTGCATCCTTTCACCAAAGATACTCTTTGGTAAAGGCAATTTACAGTTAAACTAACAGCATAATTGTGATTTGCATGGGCTGCATTTTGCTGTGAGATCGCTCTAGCACACAGCACAAGGACTCTTGGTCTGGAATAGTCCGCTCTCACCAGCAGCTCCGCCGAGCCAAGCCAGGCTGTTAACGCTTCAGCAGCACTGACAGCAGGTTCTGTAGAGGGTGGTGTGAGGGAGGCACGTGGCTGGCCTCAGGCCTCTCGCCCACCCTGGCCAGCCAAAACAGGAGAGGAAGGTGCACCCTGCAGTTGTGGAGCCCTTCCCCGGAGGGAATAGCCTGAGGAGCACAGCCTGCTGATGACACAGGAGGTGGAAAAACAGCAGCGGCTGCTCTGGGTCTGTTGCAGTAAGGTCAGTTTTTCAGACGTGCTTATGGGCACACTGAACTGATCTATTCCCCAAAAATACTTGTTGGCATTCTCTTTTTTATACTTTGTGCTATCTTGAACGCTCTTACTTCAAATTTACATTAGGATATATGAGAAGAACTAGAGCGAGTTTGATAAATATTTATATGTAATAAATACATTTTTTTGGTGTTCTTCTGAATGGCCACTTTCACACTGTGGAATCTTTTCTACTAAGAATATGATATTTAGAATTCAAGATTTGCTTTTTCTTTCTTTCCATATGTTCTGTGTTAAACATATGCTATACTTTATATTTAAAAACTAGCAGCAGACTGAAAAAAATAGCCCACACCACAAAAATATGTTTGCTTCATTATCAAAAGCTTCTGGTTTTTTGTTTAACACATGGGGGGGGAACACCCTTGAGGACGATTTCAGAATGTGAAACTAACTTTGAAGAGCTGTGGAGAGAGCAAACATCTGATTCTTCAACTGCAGCATAGATAAGGCTTGTCAGAGCTTAGAGCTATTACATTGCCATGGAGAGCTGGTGATCGAGTTGTCAGCTTTGTAATTAAGGAAGGAAGCCCCTCCACTTAATTTAGGAATTGGCCTTTGAATACTTGGATAATTTTTTAAGTGGCCTCTTCTGAAAACCTGCACTGATATAAATGAAAAATGACCAGCATCTGCCATTCTGTAGGTTCCTACCTGCTGACCTCAAGGACCACCTTTCTTCCCAGGGTTTTCCTATTGATCTTCTGCTTCTGTATATAGAATTATCTGTCACTCACCTAGTATGGGCAATGAATTAAATGCAGCACAGGACTGGGCACAGCGGAATGCCAGGTCTGTGTCTGACCCAGCCACATCACAGCCATGTTAAGATGGGCACTGAAACAGACTCACAGCATTGCCCAGATTGGATAAGACCTTCAAGATCATGGAGTCCAGTCATGAACCCAACACTGACAAGTCCCCAACTAACCCATGTCCCTCAGCACTGTGTCTACACGACTCTTCAATCCCTCCAGGGATGGGGACTCCACCACTGACCTGGGCAACGCCTTCCAATGCCTCAGAACCCTTTCAGCAAAGAAATTCTTCTTCACATTCACTTGATGCAGCTTGAGGCCATTTCCTCTTGTCCTGTCACTTGGTCCTTGGTTGAACAGACCCACCCCCACCTCTCTGCACCCTCCTTTCAGGGAGCTGGAGAGAGCCAGAAGGTCTCCCCTCAGCCTCCTTTTCTCCAGGCTCAACAACCCCAGTTCCCTCAGCCAGGAACTCAGCACACTTGTGCTCCAGACCCTTCCCCAGCTCCGTTGCCCTTCTCTGGACACGCTCCAGCACCTCCATGTCCTTCTCAGAGTGAGGGGCCCAAAATTGAACCCATTACGTGAAGCAATGTGCTATCGGTTATTTTTTATATGCCACCATTATTTTACATAAGCTTAACCTACGGTTTAGGTTTAGAGCGGGGACAGGGGATGACAACAGCTACTTCATCATGAGCCAGATCACTGTCTGTATCCAGCCACATCCCTACTCTGAGCCAGTGACCTCCACCCCTGGGGCTGTGCAGGTTCATTAGTCTGGGAGAAGGAGAAGGCTCCCCCAGGGGCTGGGCTCCTGTTCCCGTGGGGATTTACAGAGCCTGGGGGTAGAGCGAGCAGCTTCTCATCAGAACAGCCCCTGAGCCACTGCCTCTGCTGTGCCATGCACAAGTGCTTTGCCACATCCTCTCCCTTCCACGTGAGCTCTGCCAGATGCTCAGCTCACAGAAGTGTCTGGTGGGTGCAGGTGGAGATGCAGTGCCAGGTAGCTCCCTGCATAAAAAAATGCTTAGAAATGTCAACAAGGAGAAAGAAGTTTTAAGGGATTTGAAAGAAATTATAATAATCCTCGTAGCCTATTTCAATATTGCTGCTGAAGAGACTGAATTTATTTGGTAAAAAGAAAATGAACCATCGCCACAAAAAGATCCTTGTTTCAGAGTAGGGAAATGGTACAGAATGTTTAAATCGAGGTAAGATTTAGAAATCTTGTGGTAAATCTAATTGGTGATTTTAGGAAAGGAAATGGGGCTTGTTATTTGTTATATAAAAATGAAGTGATGTGGCTGTTGCTATGGTGACACCTTGTTTATTATACAGCAGAGTAAACTGTGAAAATTTGCTGCCTGAGAGCCCTTCAAAGTACATACTTTCCCCTCTCCTCTTGTTTTAGGTCTTTTTCATGAATGTTTAATTTGCTGTTTGGGAGGGGAGGAGGAAATGCCCCGTCATCCTCTAGCTAGGTGTGAATATTTTAAACTTTATGAAATCACTGGTAATTTAGAACTTGTCTCTGAAATTACCTGGTAAATGACCACAGCAACGTTGAGAAGTAAAAAGCAATGAGGTGTGCACAATTGCCTTCTAAAGCTGGAGACACACACACGCTTAAGCATGAATTTAATTATAATACGGGTAGATTGGTGCCTTTTTTAAATCCTGTCACTGGTGAAGATGACAGCTATTTCTAGTTGAAACCATAATGCAACAAAAGCCTACACTGTTAAATTATAAACTTATAAATAAAAATGCTCTTGCAAAAATAAAATATAGGTTTAATTATTGTCATTAGTTGCATATTTCAAATAATATTTTCAAACAAGTGTAGTTAAATTAGTAAAGATAGCTTTGTGAACCATCTTAAAATGGCTTACACATATTTAGCTGCAGTTAGTAAAGGGCTGATTGAAGTTAAATGATTTTTAAAATTTCAAAATGACCCAGGCGTGTTGATAAGGGGTCTCGTACCAGCTGTAATAGAATTTAATCAAGCCTGTCTATATAAGGCCTTACTGAAATAAAGAGCCTATTAAGCCCCACTTTGCTTGTCTAAAAATCCTTGCTTCTAATTAAATCTTTGCAAACCAACTGAGGTTTTAGAGTTTGTGAATTACATATAGCATAAAAGGACAAAAAAATTCCAGACCTGCTATTGTGACTTAAACACGCTGCTAGCAGGATTCCTCACTGGATGAGAACTACGCAGCTTCATCTGCAGTTGAATACTAGTGTAAAATCTTACTTGCTGTAATGGACAAATTAACAGCCCAGGTTTTTTGCTCCCATAATCTTCAAAAGTGTAAACTCTGAGAACGGTATGAACAAAATACTTCAGCTAAACAGAACAGAAGCTGCCATCAGTGAGGTGGGGTTTTTTTTTTCCTTGACTGATCCTGTTAAAATCAACTCAGTTACATTAAGACAGTATTAACGTAGGAAGGTGTACAAAATACTGTCAGTGTCATGTATCATTTCATTAAAACACGTGAAATGTAAAGATACAGGCGGGTTTTGTTACAGAAAACATCTGTAAAATCTATTGAAACAATCAAAAAAACCCAAACAAAATCAAATAATTAATGAAAAAACAAACAACCCAAAAAAACCAAACCAAAAACTGACCTGAGAAGTTGTAGTGTGGGCAGTCACTGTATTGAATCAAATCTGACTCCAAAGCAAAGTCTTATTAAAACAGCCTTCCTGCAGTGCTTGCAACCCAGCTATCACAGCATTATAAATTAATGCAAAAGATGCCAGAAGGCCCCTTAAGTAGAAAATGTCAACACGCAAATGGTAAGAGATTTACAGAAGAACTTGAAAGTCTCCAAATTCCACTGAAACACTTCCCATCCCATAAACCCCTTTGAAAATTTCAGTCCTGTTGTATGGAAATAGCCAGATTTGCCAGAGGAAGTACCTTCTCCTTCAGACTAGATGGAATTTATGGGGACAGCCGCATCTCTTCCACGCATCCCTGTGGGACAGAGTGTGTCCACAGAGCTTGGTGCACACACTCTGAGGTTGGACTTGGACCAGAATCATTCCCACCCCTCTCACCTCCCTTCTCTCTCACGCAGAGGTCTCGGACCAGCACGTGGTGGTAGGTACCGTATGTGCTGGAACACAAGGGGATGCGTTAAGGACAGTGTCAGCCTTAGCTGGAGTGAGCTGAGCTGTCAGACCAGCGATGGGCACGCGTGTTTGAAAGTCTGCTGCTTGGACATTACAACAGTCACGTGCCAGAGCTCCCTCTCTCCCAAAGGATAGCACAGATTAAACTCAAATGATGAGGTTAATGTGGAAAAAAAATGGGTTTAGTTACAACTACAAGAGACAGCTTCTCAGTAAACAGCAGATTCAAGCAAAAAGAGTGCCTCGTGTTTCCATAGGGCAAGGCACAGAACCTGCACTTAGGAGGTTTAATACTTTCTTCCTAAGACTCACTAATGAAGGCTTCATTAATAATGTACTTTATAGACACTATAGAAACTGCAGAAGCTGGCTTTTGTAACAATAAGGAATTACAAAGTGAAATTCCAACATTTCCTGCAACTTGGATTGAAATCCTACCCCTACACAACATGGACCAAATAAGAGGTTTTAGCTGAATCCAGACCTTTGAAGGCTGGAAGCCAGGAAGGAGTCCACCCTGCAGATAAGTACATTAAACCAGCTCTAGTCTCCCTGAAAAGAGCCACTTACACTTTTTCCACAAAGCTGCAGCCTTTGAAGAGGCTGGCTGAGGCAAGAGTAAAATGAAAGGGTAACGATGAGAGAAGACCAGACAAAAATCCCTTCACTGCTAAAAGTTACAGATTTACACTTCGCTGATGGCAGCATCTGATATTTTAGGAGAGCTCAGTACAAACTTCTGGTTTTTGGGGGGAAAACCCTGTAATTTTGTTTAACATTTGCAGTGGGTGAAACATGAGCAGGAAGGAGAAGTGATGCATTCAGGGAGGTACAGCTGAGCTCACCCTTTCCACCAAACCTGCTTAAGATTGCAGTTGCGTCTGCAAAGCCAGGACAGACATCTGTGGTGTACCACAGGCCAAATCCACTACTAATTCTCCATTTTACAATGATGTATAGTTTTAGATTGAAGCAGTGTTTATTATAGGCATCAAAAACTCTGCTGCAATGTGTTATCTCCTAGTGTTTTGCTAAAGTAGGTAAGAACTGTAGAAGCAGGGTATGAAATTAAAACCAGGAAACAGTCAAGAAAAATATTTGAGTTATTGAGGTTTCCTGTACAGCAGTGCTCTCTTTAATGTGTTATCTTCACTCTGCTAAGAGCCCAGATAAGAAGCTGACTGGAAAGCTGACGGTGCTGATGACCATGTGTCACAGCTAAGCAGGGAGAGACGGTTGTTGGCTTGTCAGCTGGCTGCTGAGCCCCTTCCCCAAGTACCACACCGCGGCGGTTGCAGGCTTTTAAAGTCGGAATAGCCAGGGATGTTACTTTGCACGTGACTTCTCGTTTTTGTCGGGTCCTGAATGCACAATCTAGTTGTAGCTGCACTTGTTCACGCTCCCTTGCTTAGATTTCTGGTGAAGGAAAGTGTGCAAAGAATTTTTCTTAGCCTGTGAGCAGAACAGGGAGAGGAGAGGAAGTAGCAGCATCTGGTGTTACGGAGGGATACGGGCGATAGTTTTCTCCTCACCTGAAATACGCTGTGGGGTCTTGGCAGTTTCTGGGGGCAAGCCAGGAAAGAGGTCTGTATCTGTGTGTGATGAATGGGTACTGTGTTATTTCCCTGCCCTAGTACAGCCACTCCCCACCTGTATGGGACTTCTCGACCTGAAGCATAGCTTCTTTCCAGTCAGACAGCGCTCTGCCGCCGGACAGACGTTGTGTTTGATAAAGGGAAAGCCTTCGCCGTGGCGCTTCTGCTTGTGGGTGTTCTCCACCTAAGGTACAGGTCACCAGCTGGCACTGCCAGGCTCAGTGGGACAAGACTGAATCTAGATTAGGAATTCACTGGGTAGAAGACATAGGGTATAATTTCATAGCAGGCTTCAGGTTTTCCGGAGGAATAAATTCTTAACATTAATAAAAAGGAAGAAATCCTCTGATACCTCTCTGAGAGGATATTCTCACTAAGGCTTCACTACTGCAAGTACAGATCAGAAAGAAATGTTTCTGCTCTTTATCCCTATCTTACTTCTTCTCACAGACAAGTGATTTGGCTGTATCTAATTAAAAAAGAAGAAAAAATGGCATAAGCTTAATTTAAGATTTTAATTCAGTTATAGACTATACGAATAAATCACTGCAGACCTGATAGTGACAATAAGAAAATACAGTGTCTGTCCTTCCTCCATAATAGAGACAGGAACAAAAGCTGAGGAATCCTGAAGAGGAAAAAGGGATGCAAGAGCTTCTGCCCTATTTTGAGCCCCTCAGGCACGATGCGGTCACAGGAGGGTGACACCACCTGTGGTAACTGTGCTTCCAAGTGGAGTCCTGTGTCTCCTCCTGGGGCACACCAAGGTAGGGTCTGCAGGAGAGTGCTCCTCCTTTCTCCTCCATTTCTGCCTCTTGTGAACTGCCTGCTCTGAGGCTGGCAACGTGCAGAAGGACAGGAGGAGGAAGAGGCCAGCTTTCTTTTGAGAGAAATATGAAGGAAGAGCAGGTAGCAGGTCTTGTCTTGCACTATGTGCATGAGTTCTGTAAGGGCACGCTACCTCATAAATGGACGTGAGCTGGTCCTGGTTCAATACGGTGCTCTAAATGTAGCAGGAGCTCGCACAACATATCAGCACGTGGGACTGTCAACAAGCCCCTCACCAAAACAGCTTTGGAGAGGCTTTCAGAGATGCAGTGTCAGCAGCTGCGTGCAAGCAGAACCTCAGAGCTGCTAACAAGAACAGAGATGTTTGTTAGCTGAGACGTTCAAGTGGGATGGTTTTAATCACCTGGCTCTCTCAGTCCTGCTCGCTCAGTCCCGCTGCAGCCAGGATGCAGCATCCTGTTTGCGTCTCGACTGGCAACTCGGTGGGAAAAGAATCCCAGACTTGTTGGACCACACAAGTGCTGCTCTCCCTCAAGCTTTCTGGGGCAGGGCACGCCACAGTGCTGACAGACCACTGGTGGGACCAATCCCAGCTCCGCTGAACATCAGCATGTCTCCTCGAGAGCTACTCCCCTGCAGCCAGCCGCCCCTGCGTCAGGATGTGCAGGTACCCAACGGCAGTCCTGACCTAATTCTGGTACCCAAAGCAGGCCAAGTATTTTACTGCAAGTCCTACCATTTCTCTCTGAAGCCAACAAAAGTTTAAGTATTTATTTCTGACCAGTACTTAAAGGTCCAGGTGCTTCTCTAATTCTGTTAAACCTATGTTTACATCTAGAAAATCTGGATCAAAGTGCAGAAAAACTAGCATTCTCAAATACAAATATGATTCCTGGCTCTAGTGCTAATGAGAACCAGAAGAACTGTTAGAATTTTTGGTGGGTTTTTGGAACATGGACACAGTCTTTGGAAATGTAGGTGAGAAATTGGGAAAATGTGAAGCATTGGATATTTTTCCCAAGCAAAATAATAGCTTTCCTTAGCATGTAAGTACTGGTTGCAAACACAAGACTGAAAAGCAAACTCTTCTCAGCTCTATCATTGCAAGTGGGGTGGAAATGATTAAAAATGAGGCCAAGGCAGCCTCTCTTCCTGAATCCATGGAGAAACCCTTTTATTTCATGTCCAAATCAGCCTAATTAAGATCCCCTGAATTAGAAGAGGTTTCTTTGAGTAGCACCTGAGTTTGTACAAATTATATGAATTTTTAATGTAAAAACTGCAGTGATTTTTAAAAGTAATTCTAATGATTTTATTGGGGGGGGGATGTTAAAAAAAGGGGTGAGAGGGAAAACATATCTTCACTCCTTTGCTATTAAGTTCTCTGAATCGGGTCTTATTCTCAGACTTTCAACGTGAAGTTTTCAATTCCACATACTTCTTCAGAGGAATTAACATAGCGTTAAAAAGGAGAAGTGACTGGTTTATTTTAAGGGCTGCTACTTTCTTATTCAGGATGCTTAATATATTGTGCACTGTGCAAGAATAACTACTCATATTACAATCATTAAAAAATTGCATCACTTGAACATTAAAAAATCCGTGCTGCAGTAGGAGAGAAATGTTCGGAATTTCACAATATTGCATTTTAAGGATTAGAAAGCAGGAAGGAAATAAATATATATATATACATTTATCTCCTGAAACACAGGCAAAATCATTCTCACATGCACCTGTCTGCCCCAACATTTGGGCCCTGGAATGTTTTGGTCAGGGAAATAAAGGGCAGGTTTGTACTTTGGTGAATACCAGGGAAGGCAAGCAGACTGGTAGCTTGGAAAGGCAGTTTGCAGGACTGTTGGCAGACACAAGACTTTGGCACAATCCATTTGCAGTTTTAATTTCAATAGGCTGTTAAGCTCTTAAACACATTAAGCATATCCACCACTGCTGGCAAAATCTTTCATGTCTTCAACTCTGCCACTTTGGTGTTCCCTGCTCCTGGCCGGGCTCTGGGGCTCCCCTGGGGACTGGCCCCCAAGCCCTCCGCGCATTCAGTCCTTCTTTTTCTTTCCTTAAAGGCAAGCAGGTGTTTGTGTGTTCCTGCCTATGTATATATAAATAAACCTCAAAAATATCTAGCTTTTTCCTTCTGAAACTCTTAAGATGGTTCAGTGAATGGGTAACTTTGCAGTTCTAGCCTTCTTGCTGTCCTTTTACTGGGTAAAATTAACAGCTTATCTAGGGCTTTTTGCATTATTGGCTCTAACGCTGTTTTAAAGCTCCTGCTCTACCATGGTGATCTCTGTCTTCAGCAGGGTTATAAACTAGTGCTTGGCTGGTTATCGCTCTCAGCTGCCAGGCTGAGACATACTGTTTTTTGCCTTCCTAGTTTTTAAAACTCTGCCCTAAGTATCCCTTTGTACCGTACAGAAGGGGCTCCTGCCATTCTGCACAGGCCTCTGGAGATCACCGCGTTTCCACGCTGCTGTGGTGCTGTATTTGGGAGGGACTCTTGAAGCACTTACTGTGAAGCTGTGATTAAGTCATGAAAAGCCTAAGTAAGAATAAAGAAAATGGGTCGTGGGGTGTTGAACAGGCACATGAGAAATGCAATTCAGTTTTCCTATCTCAGAATCAGGCGCCTCATTCGGTTGCCCTCAGCTCAGGTTTTAAAATCCAGGTTGAAAAGTTTTAAAAGCAGAAGTCAAGAGAAATGAAGCCAAACAACTGCCTATCATCTGTGCAGTATTAATGGAAAAGGTTAAAACCGTTCCCTCCATGCTTTTCAGCTTCACCTTCCAGTTCACATTTCTACTTTGAAAATGCTAATTCTTGCACGTGATCGGAGTGGCTGAACAATTAGGTCCTGAGTGGATCGTGACATTGACAACATTCTCAGATAAGACATTTCCACGAAGAAAATGCTGCCCCTGAATAGTGACAATGATATTTTACACTGCATTTTTTTCTTTGGAATCAACCTAGCTGCAGTTTCAGTCACACACTGTCTGTCAGCTGAATCACAAATCACAGTTGGCTGGGTTTTTCCCCCTCTTTTGCTTGTTGAAAGAAAGAAAAGAAACTGCAGCAGAAAGAGGAAAAAAAAAAAAAGCTAAATAAAAGCCAAGGATGGCCTGATGCCAGAGATGCTGGCAACTACCAGTTCCTCCTCTCTTACCGTACCCTCCGATGACTCCACATTCATTTCCTCAAAAACAAGCACTTCCACAAGAAATCCACTCAGCACAGCCTGGCTCCCTACAGACTGATGCCTTGAGAGGACATTGGGATGTCTGAGTGTGTGCTCAGGGAGCTGCCTGTGCTACAGCTTGTCCTGTCAAGGAAACACCCTAACTAACTTCTTTTTCTACCTGGACACTTCTTCCATGACACTTGGAAGCAACATGACCTCTGTGAAACTTCTGCTTTGCTGTAGAATGTGCCGGGCTCGTTCCCAACTGACTGATGGTCGGCGCACCCATGCTGCAGTCTGCTCCCTCCACTGCTGCACGGCACCATCACCTCTGTCTCAGCAGGAGAACCAGGCCACTGCGCGGGATGTGCTGGGGCAGAGTGCAGTGAAAGTTGTCTTTAAAACCTTAACCCAGCAGCTGCTCCTGCTCAAAACGGCTGGTGTGGAAGGAAGGCCCTGGACAGTGAGCGCTCAGCCTCTTTACGGCACCTCCACCTGCGCTCGCGGGGGCATTTTCAGTGGGTGGCAGCCCAGAGCCTCGCTGGGGGACAGGACGGAAACGACCGGACGGCTTCAGAGGAAGCGTGGCCATTTTAGCTAAGTGTGCAATTGCATTTTCAACATAATTAGGTGCCTAATTGTGCGCCTAGGCCTAGCTGATGTATTTGCACGTGTATCTAATGATGATTTATCTAAAAGCTCTCTGGCCATAATGCTTTGCTCTCCGATCTAACAGAGGCATTCATAAAAGTGAGAGATGAGTTAGAGTGGTTGCTTTTCCCTAGCTTTCATTTTAAACTGAATTCCTATTTATCTTGGGTTTTTTGAACAATTTGAGCTGACTGAGCAATGGGAAAGCTCCAAACAGCAGTATTACTGGAAGTGCTGCACAAACAGCAGTGAAAAAAAAAGAAAAAAAAGAAAAATTCCAGGGGAAAGGCCAGGGTGAAGTTAATAAATGAAATTTCCATGCAAGGCTTCCAAACAATGCTGATGTTGGACTTCTCTGCTGGTGTGGATGTCACGGAGTAAGAACTTGTACCAGCAATTACCAAGGTCAAAAAGGATCTTCTTTGGATAAATATTTAAATAGGAGCTGCAAGGATAGCAGCTTTTGCTGTGAAACAGGGAATGTCACAAGTGCAATATGCAGGAGCATCACAATACAGTGTGTGCCACCTACGTGAGCAACACAGTCACTTCAACTATCCCAGTGGCTTTTCCACCAGCAGCTGTGAAAGGCTACAGTGACCCGTTTTGTTCACTAACTATAAACCTCATTGAAAAAGGCAAAACAAACAAAAACCCACTACAGATTTTTCCCTTAAACTGCATTTCCTTTTAGTTGGATAAATTCTCAGTATCCTCTCTTAGGATTATCCAGCTGCCTTGTAACACAAAACTGGCTTAACTCAGACACCATCAGAATCTCAGAACCAGGTAGGCTGCACAGCCACGCAGTCAGACCTCTTAATATAAACAGCTCTGTGAAAGTGTCTATTATTTTCCTTCAGTGAAACACTTTTTAACCTACAGTATCCCATCATTCTTTATGGTGTATGATGTCAAAAACACTTACTGTGCAAGCAGAGATCTGTGTTTCTTTTGCCACAGACAATAAATCTTTAGTGTCTTCTCTTGATACGCATCACTCCACTTGATCTCAGGAGGCACTATACATCTCTCTTTCCC
>NW_010336389.1:19753-36495 GCF_000700745.2 Antrostomus carolinensis | reverse complement strand
TTTCCCTCTGCCTCTTCTAACAAGGTCACTTTCCTGTGATGAAACAACTTTTCCAGAAGGTATAGTGTTCAATAATTAATATCTACTGATAATAGCTTCCCAAAGCAGTGCTTGAAAACTCTAATGCAGGTTCTTCACAAACTTACAGCGTGGAGAACCCTTAAAATACATTTGAGTAGCGCATCTGAAAACATCAATCTCAGAAGCTTAAAATGTACACAGCCAAACTTACCACTGATAGAAACAGATCTGTATCTACTTATGGCAAAAGGTCAGACACTGGAACAGGTTGCCCAGGGAAGTTGTGGATGCCCCCTCCCTGGAAGTGTTCAGGGCCAGGTTGGATGAGGCTTTGAGCAACCTGGTCTAGTGGAAGGTGTCCCTGCTGATGGCAGGGGGGGTGGAACTGGATGAGCTTTAAGGTCCCTTCCAACCCAAACCATTCTATGAAATTCAGCACTTGCTCTCTCACCAACCAGCATTATTTTACTACAAATCTCAGAAGGTTAAGTCATCCTAATGCATATAATCTAATCTGCTGTGAATGGGAAAATAGAAGTATCTCCTGTTGCTTTCACTGCTGCGTGTATAGGTTCTGTAGTAACGGTGCCACAGGAGTTAGGTGAGTCAGGACAGACAGTGAACCCCAGAAGTTGTAGCGAGCACAGAGCACGATTCCCTGTCGCTGCCTTACTACCAGTCATTTCATTACTGCCCAGCTAGCTTTTTTAGGTGATCTCCCATGAACGTTTCACAGAAGCACAGAAAATAGTGTATCTAAGCATGTACTGAAAAAAAAAAAACCCAGGTTATCAGTAATTTCTCTCAATGTTTCTTCTGTTTTTCTGGTGGCTCTACAATTTGAATGGGTCCTGCAGTTAAGATAGCTGGGGGAGGGTGAAGTTTGTTCATGGGAGGCAGGGTTCAGACCACAGAACTGAGGGTGCTGGCCTCCATGTCCCCTTTTGGAGGGGCGAAGAGGAAGCACACTGTCTGCCTAGGGACTGGTCAGCAAAGACAGGCAGTCTAAGCTCAGGTCTCTGCAGGGGCAGCCAGGTCAGTGTGTGCTAAGATAGCTCACAGCCTCATGTTTGTTTTACAGTAACCACCACCTTTAGCATTTCTTCTTACAAATTCAGGGCTGATCTAGAATGGCAACAAGCATGACATTTTTAAAACCTCATAGTACTGTAGTACTCTAGAGAAAAGAGCTCATGGACGTTCCACACATCATATCACAGTCATTTCTTTGCTGAAAGGGTTCTCAGGCATTGGAAGGGGTTGCCCAGGGCAGTGGTGGAGTCCCCATCCCTGGAGGGATTTCGGAGTCGTGTAGACACAGTGCTGAGGGACATGGGTTAGTTGGGGACTTGTCAGTGTTGGGTTCATGACTGGACTCCATGATCTTGAAGGGCTTTTCCAATTGTGGCAATTCTGGGATTCTGTGACCGTCTTGGTATGGCAGTGGGGTGTACAGAGGCTGTTGAGGGGCTTGGTCATGCAGCCCTCACTCAAGGAGAGGAAGTTTTCATTCATCCAAATGTTTCCTGAAACTCCAGTGAGGAGCACCTGACTGTGACTAGACAAGAGATGCACATTTGGGGCAAATTTCTGTATTTCTGCCTTCATGAAAACATGTGATGGTAAAGCATACTCTCGTCAACAACACTTCCCTGCTGCACTGATATAATATACTGGCTTTCTCCTGACTTTTTCTGAGCCAAAGCCTAATGTTATTTTTCTTTATCCCTAGGCAGAGCATTTATAGTACTGTAAATCAGGAAAGACTGACATAAAACATGCACTGAACATGCCTAAGAGTATTCACAGAGTGCCAAGTGAGCATGTGGCTGACTTTTAAGAAAATGGTTTTAATTAGAATCAACATAAGAAATATAAACGTAAAGAAAAAGGAAGAGTCCCTCAATTTACCTTCTTTTGGACTAGTGATATATATTAAAACTGAATTTCTGTAAGGTTTAAATTGAAGGTATTATTCAGTGCTACATTCACAAGGTGTTACCAAACCCTCATCACCGCTGAGCTTAAGTGTAATCACAGATCTAAGTCAGGAGCAGGCACAATTAGCCAGAAAGTTGAGTTTTAACATGGAATCGCCTTAGAAATCAGGTATAACAAATAATTATTTCAGCTGAAGACCAGTTATATTTACTGCTCCTCACACAAGCCCCTACTGACAACCCTGAGATGTACATTTGGGACATCTGAAGTGGGAGGCAGGTGCCATAGCTGAGGATGGGCTGTGCAGGGTCACCACAGAGTGTGAACAGGCTGGGTGAGCTGAACTGGAGTAACACGCCAGGAAAGGAAGGAGCTTCTTAGATACTTGTGACCCAGATCCCTCAAACCTTTACAAGTCAAAATGTAGAGTTTCACTCGCCGTTGGAGCCGCAGCTGTAACATTTATCTAGCACAGAGAAACCGGCTTTCATTCAGTAAAAATATGTTCTACTTGGCAGGAATTTAAAACATAAAATGGTATAAAGCACTATTCCAAGCTCAATGGCTTTGTGCTCTTCATTGATTTGGCCCTGACTGGGAACAGTGCTAAAGCAGATGCAATTGGCCTTGAGACCCCCAGGGTCAGGTCCACAGAGACTAGCACAAACTTCATGGGGGAAGTTGGACATTGAAGGCACACCATCAATTTGGAGTGGAAAAAGGGAGGGTAAATTGGATTCCAGTTTGGTAGGTCGAAAAACTTTTAAATGCTTGTACACCAAAAAAGCAAATATGAGGAGCAGGAAGGACTTGCAAGGAAAAAATGTAAGACTGTTGTGCTCTGCTTGCTAAGATTCAAGAGATGCAAATCCACAGCAGGCAGGTAGATGTTAACAGCCACCTATAGATACAAGTCCTTGATATGCATTTGCAAGGCCAAACTTACTGACATTTGCTCCTCTCTATATTTTTTTCCCACCTGTCTGTATCTCTTCACTAGAATGAGGAGGATGGTAACTAGCTTTAAAAAATCTCAAATGGCTTATTCATTCAAAGGGGCAGAGTCAGTAACAAAAATACTGTGATGGAGCCAATACCATGCCACTTTCCCTTCAGTTAAAACCTACATCGATTAGCAGTTTCTTTTGCTCTGCTGACCATAGGACGGTGCATATACCACTGCACTTTTAAAGCAGTGGGATCTGAGAAACTACAACCAGAATTCACAGAATCCTAGATCCAACAGAAATGTCGTCCGTTATATCCTCCTGCTCCTTTACACGCCTTTCTTTTCTTTCTGCTATAAACGTTGTTATTAGAGGGGGAAAAATCATACTTGGTTGCCATCATAATCTTAACAAAATGCCCCATCAAGTTCATGAGCCACCTATGATCTCTGACCATCTGCTTGAGGCACATCTATGTCGTATTACCAAAGGGAACCGGTGTCGACTAATGCACGGCAGATTGGTTGTCGAGGCCTGACCCCGAATATCATTATGAAAATGACTGCACAAACAAAAGGTCATTCCATCAACTGCCCGAGACTCAAACTGTTAGTGGGCAGAAGCCTCTGTCCATAGATGTTATTATTTTATTAATGAAATTAAATACATGACCGCAATTGTGACTGATACTTTAGGTTTAAGATAGCCACGCAAAGCTCTCCAGTGGTGAGGAGGGCAAACAAAGCAGATCATGCTAGCTGAGGAACGGAGCCAGGAACAGGGCAGCACTGGAAGAGAGAAGGAGGCAGCCCTGATGTACGACTGCGCCCTAAGACATAACATCTTTCTCCAGGGCCGAGCAGTTGTTCCCTAGTGGCAATATGTAGGATTTCTATATCATTTAGAGACCTGCTACAGTTTGTTATGCTGGGGTGTGCTTGAGTTTGCTGGGAAAGTCCTTCTACAGAACTTAGTCCCATCCTAAGAGTCCTCAGGCTCTTCTGAAAATCTGCAGCCCTAAATAATCAACTTTCTTCTGGGATTGTAATCTACAACTTCATAAAGATACCTGTCCATCATTTTGCAACCATTCCAAATTTTAGCAGGTTTTATGTTGTACTATAATGTAGAATAAAACATCATTCATCTTCTTCAGCGCAGAAAGATATAAAATGTGCTAGTAGCTACCATGCAGTTTCCACCTGCATTTACCCTCTCTGATCTGACAGTAATATTTTTGCATCCAGCAAGGAATTTTATATTTCAGACCATTAAAGAATTTATGTTAGTTTCCAGTAAGAAAAAAAATGATAATGAATGCCAAGAAAATATAATCCTTTTTAATTTGATCAAACTGATTTAAATTGCAGGGGTTTGGATTACTCAACTAAATAACAAAGGTAGAGCAACATGGTGGGAGAAAACTACAGGTAGAATCGTGTATCAAAAATAAAGTGCTGCTTCTCTATGAGTGAGAAATCCTGAGCCCTAGAAGAGTACAAGCAATGCAGTGGTAATTGAAGCTGTCCTGAGAGGGTTATGTTAAGCATTCAAAGGCTATAGGTCAGGGAAGCTGTTACTTATCATCTGGTTAGCTGTCCAGCAGAGGCTGTTGAAGAAAGACGGTGAGCTTAGCCCACTTAAACATTAAGTGATTGATTTTCGGTTAGTATTTGTCTGCCCCAGTTATCGCAAGTTGCGAAATCCATTTCAGAGTGACTTGAAAAGAACAGAATCGTATGCCTCCATATATACTTAGTGATGCAAAGCAGCATTAATAACTCCATCACATGTAATTAAGCTAACTTTTTTTAAGATTGTGTTTCAATTATATGAAGGCCGTGACACAAGCCATCAAAAAGCGGCGCATTCAATATTTACATTCAATGTTAAGGTTGATGGCGTGCTGTTATGTCACACTCTTGAGGGACAAAACTCAAATGTATTGAGACATTCTAAATTATGGATGGATGCCAGCCTAAACATTAAAGTATAATGGGCTTTGGCAACGTATGGCACAGTTACTTCTATTCCTAGGTAGCAATTTCCCCTTTAGACCAAGCATGCAAACAGAGGAAGATGAGAGGCCTACGTTACCTGAAGGCGCTCCATAAAGATACTGCAGCTGAGTTGTTCAGAAAATATTATGGCTTATGAAGACTCAGTCATTTTAAAATGCTGACAACTCAATTGTACAGGGTTTTTTGTTAATTCTTTATGGATCTATAGTTCCTAATGGACATAGATATGCAAAAATTTCAGAACAAAAAGAGTTTTCAATTATAGAAGTACAGTAAAAAGATCAGAAGCGATAAATATAATTTTTGATAATTTTTCTTCTTTTTCTCCCCGCTGTCTGCCTCTGCCATCATACCACAGTCCCATTCAGCAGCAGGTGTGCTGTAGTCCTGCCCAACTTTTTATCTTCCTGTTCATTCCTTGATTCTGTAAGAACTATGCAATCAATGTCACGATAACAGAACAGCTCCCTCACCCCGCCTTCTTTTTGATAATGTTGTTTGAAAGCTAATGAGGAAATCTGCCTGTATGAAATGATGAATATGTGCAACTGCTTTCAGGCTGTACAGAGACTCTTGCATTAGTACAAGGAGTATCTGGGTGGGCATGTTTGAGCGTACTCTGAACTTGGTTAACTACAATTTAGCACAAGTTTGTAACGAACTCATCCTAAGTGAGCAAACCTCCCTGAGGTCTGGGCTGCCACAGCTACCTGCAGGTGACACTAACACCTTTTAAGTGATACATAAACTCCCACTTTCTAAAAACAGTCTTTTCAAGATATTTTTACAAACCTTTCCTGTTAGGTGGAGAATTAGAGCCCAGTGAAGTCAAAGGAAAACCAGCCTATTTCATTTTACCTCATTCAGCCATCCCAAAGCCTCTCTAGTTCCTGGTCAGTTGACTTCCATCATCTTTTGGCTGACATTAAGTTATTTGTACTGATCTCCTCCAAATGGCAGTGAAATCACAATCTGAATCTTCTAAAACATGCCAGATCACTGTTGAAGAGGACTGGAACCTTTCATTTCTACATCTGTGGAGAATCCCATCTCCAATAAACCATACCATTCCTAATAATCTTTGGGAGCACGGGAGCTTAAATGAGTAATGCATTGTTTCTACTCCAGAGAAAGTCTTTACACTTGAATGTTGTCAAAAAGCAAGCTCACGGATAGGGATACACAACTAAAGTAAATCCTTTGCTGATTCTGTGTGAACAGATTGGAGGACTTCTTAGTGTTTGTGGCCTACAACATGGTTTCACATTATTTCAGTTCCTCCTCTTTATCTGTGACTCATAGGGAAAAGGCAGACATAGAGCTGTGTCAGGGAAACACAGTCATTAAAGTCATTTCATCCTTGGCCTTCAAATTTGTGAACGAGGGGGAAGAAATTATGCCATGGTCTGAAATCAAGTTCTGACCTCTTCTTAAATCTGCCAACATGGAAGCATTCCCGTCTCAGTGACAGAACTCCTGAGACACCACAACAATGGATTATCTGCCAAATCAGTAAGACACCTTCTTGGGGTGCCAGTTGGTACTCTGCTGTTCCTTCTCAGCAGAAGCATCTCAGATGCAAAGTGAAAAATTACAGGTTGATTCAAGTGGCTGCTGAATGACTGGTACAAGGCAGGACTTGACTAATACCCACATAGTTTGGTAATCTGAATGAAGCTATACAGGCTGCTAGAAGTGAACATGCTGCAAGAGTAGGAAGATGTAGGACATCAGCTTTAAGTCTTCCACAGATGGGATTCTGAGAGAGAAATACCTTGGCAATGAGTCAAAATTAATTCCTTTTTAAGAACCAAAGTACTCTGGAATTGGCCAGCAGATGAAATCCAAGCTGAAGCAGAAAACGACAGCAAGTCTTTGGCAGGTGGGTGCCTTTGTGGGATGCCCCTATGTGGTGGAGCAATAGTAGGGAAGACTGAATGCAGTTTCCTGCAGAAAACGAGCAGGAGTTGTGCGTAACAGTTTCAATAGGCAACACAGTACCCGAGAAGGACATGATGAAAGAGCTTTCAGATTGTTTTGTGTGCTTCTCCACTGACAGAAGTCCCTACAACACTACAGCTGCTTTGCACAGTCTAGTTTTAGGTGAGCCGAGTGATCAATCTCCATTTCCCAGGAAAAACTGGGAAATTCTTGGACAGGGTTGTCAGTAAGTCCTCCTTGATTAGAGGCCTTTTTTTTTCCCCTTTTCCTAAAAAGCAGCAGTTACACCCTTCTCTCCAGTCTGAAGTATCTCAAACCATTCTTACTTGTTGTGAACACTTTAAGAGCAGACTTTTCAGCTCCTGAGTAACTAAATGGTTACCTTCTTATAATGTTAGCATTTTGCTTTGGAAAGCAGGACAGGGCATGGCCCAGCACTCTTAGCAAGGAGCGGGAATCTTCCTCTGTCATTCACAGAGGACTTAAAACAAAAGGCCTGCTTAGCCCTGGCTCCATTTCCATACATGTTATTAAACATGTAAATAATCTTCTGTAAAGAAAGGAAAGACTGCAGAAATTTGTAGCGCAGTGTGAATCTGCACAAAATTCAAATGCCAGGACTCTGTCACAGCATTTTCTCTCCTTGCTGAGTTTATATGCTCAAATCATAATTTAACATTTACTCTTGCAAACAGTACTTTGGTAAATGTCAAAGCAAGTGTTACTGGGATTTATTCACATTGTTATGTAGCTGCAGCTGTGGTAGCTGCACCTCTATCCATTCTGGATGTCCAACAGTAACTTGTTTAAAAATGTGAAAAGTGAAAAGGCCTGAACATTAACTCATTGGAACTGCGAAAGATAAAAATGGTAATGTTTCTGTTTGGGATCTCTGTGTGTCTGAGCAGCCAGAGGCACACAGAGACATGTGCTGCACTTCAGCTAAACATGACTGAAATCTGCAAAACAAAGATTTCCATTTGAAAGATATCTAGATAAATGGCATATATAATCAAAACAGATTAATATACATATCAACCTAAATAGAGGTATACGTGTTCATTATGTGGAAATTTAACCTATGTGCACAGTGCTTTTTTCATTTTCATCACATTTTGCCAAAGAGCTTGTGATGCCTCTGTACATGCAAATGTTTCTACAGCTCTTTGTATGCGCAGATACAAATAAGAATTTCTTCATACAGAAATGTATATATGTGTAAATTGTGTGAATGTAAATATAGGATAGGCCATATGTCCCAAAAGAGCATCTGATGTTGATATGTAGACAGTGTGTTAAGGACCTTCCTAATTAATAACCCAGATTAAAACCTCTTGGCAATCAATTAAGATTAATGACAGAAGTCATTCTCTATCCCCCTACGCCTGCGTCTCAGGCTGTGAAAACCCTGGGTTGTGAAACTTTAATCCTGTTATCTGCTGCCTTCTTCATCTGAAAAGCCTCCAGATTAACACAGCAGACATTATCGAATTTACAACCAGCCGCTCGGACAGCTGCCCTACTTTCAGCGGTTAATGGAAAGGGAACTAATCTGGTTAGGAGCTAAGACTAGTTCATAAATCTGGACACCCAAGACAGTTAAAGCTGTCACGTCTCTTCTGGAGAGCAGCGACCGAATGAACCTGTCAGCTTTCTTCTTGCTGCTCCTGGAAGGTAACAGGTCTCTGTAAACTGGACTAACGACGGACTCGGTATTAACATAAACTACGTACGGGGCTGTGCCTAAGATGGGAGCTGTGTTTCGTGAGTGGGTTTGGTTAGACACCTGCTGCCCTCTCTTCACTGGTAGTGATTAAATAGAACTGGTTTTCCTGCAGTTCACTCCATGAAAAAATAGGTTTTGAGGAATTAAGAAAACAAATTTGCCTTTTTCCCTTCTGAATCATACCCAACCAAACAAACAGTTACTAACAAAAACTGCACTGCCAAAAGAAATGTTTCCCTTTTAATACAACTTGGAGGGGGCAAGAATTGTAATGCTCTTTAGGGTGGCAGAGGAGGTATTTGACAACTGTAGCAAATTCATACTCCTCTCAGAAAAGCCTGACTTTTCCTTTCTTTAGTAGTTTTTATCCCCATGCTGCCAGCACAGCTTCAGTTACCGCGATGCCCGGTGCGGTGGATTTGTTGCACTTTAAGAGGCCTAAAGCACTCATCTTTCAGACAGCTGTTTGTAAACTTAATAAAGACAGCGAGGATTCTTCTGGCTGCACACTCTGGTGGCAGCTCAGCTTTTTAAAATGCCCTTGTTAAAGTATATGATGGCTTCACAAAAAGTACACCTCATGCTGGCCTGACAGTCACCCAGCCATACAGCCTGGTGTTGCCTAACAGCAATGGTAGCCACGCACTCACCAGCACGGTACTGCCTCCAAGGACCCACGCAAGGTCTGTCACAGCCACTTTGTCCCTTTTCCTCTGTGGGAGTACTGGTCAAGTTGGTAAAAACATCATGACCTTAAGACTGATGAGTAGATTTCTTTCTTTCTACTATTTCATTCATACAAGTGTTTGTAGTCACAGTAAGGAATTGTGAAGGCTCATTTTTAAAAGAGCAAAAGCACTCATCTGCACAAAGGGAGGGAGTGCCAGAAGCGGCTGCCTGCGTAGGTGGGAAAATATCCTTGTTTCTCCTGACACACAACTTACTACTGCTTTCATTGATTGACAGCTAAAAATGCAACTACTAGATAACCACTGCAGCTAGGATGGGGTACAGACAGGTAGGTTGGACCCTCCTGGCTGGCAGCCTGAAATCCAGTGTTAACCAGGTGATGCTGTGGTACCCATTTCAGTGCACATCCTTTTGGAGGAAGCAGTACTATCTAGGTGTTTTAATTGCAAAATATTCTTCTGGGTCTTCAGCACAAGAAAATTCTAGCAAGTTCATAATTCATAATCGTGCTTAGCTCTTGGCTATCACTCATCTTTTTAATACAAGGAGTAAGTGTCCTCTGCAAAAAAAAGACTTTTCTTTTAGGTGGTCCAAGGGTCGATTGTTTTTCTGAAACACAGTTCAGAGCTTAGGTCAGTGGGTTGCACTGCCTTATGTGGGAGACCAACATCAGAATTCAGTCTGAATGGGGCAGTTTGAAATGAATACTCTTAAAGGGTTTCCTTCCACTTTCTGTAACAGTGAACTTAACTATTCTGGAAGTTTAAGAAAAACTTTAGCTCCAGTTTAGTTCTCAGGTCTATACAAGTTCCCAGTTGAAGAAATGGCAGAAGGAATATTTTGGCAGAAAACATTTAAGAAAAAGAAGTGTTCTAACTCCCTTCTCATCTCACACTTTTCATAACTAGTTTTGCATCTTCTTACCATTGCAGCAATTTAGAGGATCCAACATAAACATAAATTTTGCTATATGAGTAATACTGAAATTTCTTTTTAAAATTCTCAGTCAACATTTTGCAAGTGTAATAATTTCCACGTTCCACTAAAATATGCTCTCCCATACTGTCATTGAACCAGGAGCTCCAGTGAACCAGGTCTTATGTTGTAACATGAATTACTGCTAGGTGTGGTTTGATTTCCTAAAAGTTTTAAACCACAAAGTGCACGACTTCAAAGCAGCCTCAGTAAATCTTTCTCCAATTGTGACCTTTGATTTCTCTGCACGTTTCAACAATTTGAACTGCGCTTAGTCTTTGGTTTCAACACAGCAAGTTTTCTCTCAGTTGTAAGGCACTTAAAGCCTCAGCCTCCCAACAATTACTATTCCACTCTACAACTGACAGACTGAGCTAATGATTTTCTCATCATTATCATTAGAAAATAATATATAATTGTATAATATATAATGATTTTCTAATCTGAGCTAATGAGTATTTTCTGCTAGTGCCCAGCATAGGAATTACTGAAGGAACACAAAGGGAGCAGTAACATGGGCCTTATTTCAGAGAATATAATATTGTCAAAGTGTTTTAACTGTAAATTGTGTGATGCTAACAGAGGTACAATGCAGAATAGAGTTCTTTTGTATAACAGAGAGATGCTCACAAAAGAACATCAGTTTAAACCGATGTTTGTATTAATTCTGCAGTCATTATTATAAAACAATCTTTAAATTAGGTAAATGCTAATAGGTTTAAAATTAAAAACTAGTAAAAGTGTCTTCCTCTCTATTAGGCTGTTTTGTAACATTAAAAAAGCTGAAAGTATTTTATAGTTCTACTATAGAAGTTCTTCTAGAATTAGCTATATTTTTTTTTCCCTTTTACCAGTTACATGCATTTGCATCCTGATAAATCTAAATACAGATGCCACAGGCTACCTGTGGTCTTAAAAGACAGTGTGCACAGGGTCAGAATCTCAGCCACTATCAAACTGCACAAAGCAAAAAGGTCATATAAAGAATTGGAAAAATCCTGATGATTACATAAAAACTACAAATCAGAAAATAAACAGAAGGATTTCAAGAAAAGAACAGGACCCTAATGCTTGCACTACCAACCTGTGCCAAGTTTCATGCAGGAACAAACTCCCTGGAAGACGTGTTCCAGGACAGAAGCAATGGCACACGTGTTCAGCTCTGCTTCCTAGCTGAACGTGATGCTATGGATTGAAGGTCACCATAACCTCGCTCAAAACCCTCAGACAGTTGACTGGCTTGTCAAAGTACCCCAGAACTACCAAGGTTCATTCTTCTTTGCCCCCTTAATTAAAAAAAAAGGAAAGAAAATCTAACTAGGAGTAGGAATGCAGGGTAATGCATCATTTATAAATTATCTTGTTAGTGCAGAAAACAAAACATGGCTTTGAAAACAAAATCTCCTGCCGCAGACTCAACTATGTTTGATGGGAGCCCTTCAAAAGAGTTCATGGCTTAATGGAGGCTGTATATGTGGGGACTTCGATCTGTACCTGCTGTCCCCTGTCACTCCCTGGAAACTTGGCAGCAGATGTTGCAGCGTTAAGTTGTCTCTGAAGTGGCTCTCCGTCCTCATCTCCCCACCACAACAGAGTCAAACTATATTAGATCTCTTTATTTGTGCCTGAGGCGTGTTTGGGAGCGCAGCTGTGTCCACCCCCACTCTACCTTTAGTGTTTCAGCCCCCAGGCGGCAAATGTGAGACCAAAACTGTTCTGCCACTCTTAACTACATCTGCTGACAATCCTGCAGCCTCGCTGCAGGCTGCCGAGGACCTGGGCCTCTGCTCCAAACAGATGTCGGTGACAACCTGCTAGCTCACACCTGTACAAGCTTCCCTAACCTCACGGATTGCTAGCTGAAAAATTTATGACTCAAAGGACTTCCATCCGCAATCAAAGCTTCCTGGCTCAACCGCGTGCAGCCCTCAAACTGGGCCACCCTCGGCATTATCTGGCAACGTGGCAGAAGAGGGAGAGGACAGAGAGAAGGAAGAAAAAGCTCGCTCTGCTTTGATACTTCATGCCTAAATTTCAATTACTTGATCAAGGACTTGAATTCAGTAGTGAATTCTTCTGCCAATGGGAACTACCAACTTCTTAAACAATAAAAGAAAGAAAACAAAACAACACAACTATGTGGCTGCTGTTTACCATAACAGGGCTCCCAAAGTAAGTGTGTGTGTGCCTGTCTCGCTGTACATTCACAGGACTGCTCATCCGTTCACTGACTTAACCCATCAGGGGTAGAGCATGGGATCTCTACCTAGCAAGTTATGAATAAGTAAAAAGATTTAATTCCCCCCCCCCCCCCCCCCACCCCGAGATACAAAATACTGTGCCAGACAGAAACAGCACTCCTGCAGTGTCACAGGTCACACCTTAACGACCACTGGCTTAGATTTTATTCATCAGTAGAAATTTCTACTCCTTTTTTCAGTGGGGATACTGAAGATTAGTAAGCTACTTCTCTGTTTTTCATAAACCAAGATGCTGGTCAATGTCTTCCTGTCAAGTCCAGAGAAAGCAGATGTTTGGCTTCAAAGTGGCTCAGCAAAGCCATCCCTGGCAGGCAATTTTTACAGTAGCTCCCTGTGTTCATGGTCAGAAATACCCAAAACAGGGCCTGACTGACTTTTTTTTTTTGCCGTTCAGGCACCATTTCTTCTATGTTCCTATTTACATTTAATTTACCTGTTAAACTGTATTGTGCTCTATGTTTTCTATGTACATTTGTTATTGTTAATTCATGCAAACAGTAAATAACTTCCGAAGCTAACAGCTAGAATGTTAACACTAGTATGAGACTATGTTCCCTATTTCCAGCATTGCACTTGGTCATTCTGCTTCTTCCAACACTCATCCTTGTCTTAAGTCTCAGCTTTTCTTCCTTTAGAACAGTACCAAACTCTTCATCCTAGGAAAATAATCTAAATACCAATTATCTCTCATCCTCTCAAAGATTAACTCTCTCCCTGTAACCCCTCTGATTCTTTCATGTCATCTTTACTGTGTGTGTTGCACAAACAGTGTTCTCACACACTGCTGCTTTGTGGTACAACAGCATCTGATCTGTCACACCTGTCTGGGGCCATTTGTCCTCTCATTTAGAGGACATCGTTTGCTCCTGTGTCTCTTCCATTGTGCCACAAACAGGAAGCTGAATGGTCCCAGTAGATTTGAAATACCTTGGTGATAAATCAGTTCCTCTGATAAATGCTAAGGTTGAAATACTTTCTTAAAGAATAACAATCAGAAATACACAATCTAGCTTCACTGTAAAAGGTTCAAATAATTACTCCCCACTCATAGCAGTCTTAGCAGTGGAGTCCACTTTTTCACGTGTCATGAGTGTACTAGAAGATTGCCTGAGAAACAAGTTTCCTCACCTTTCTTTTTTTTTTTTCCTGTGAAAGTTGCCTGTGGCATGGAAGTGCAAAGCTATGGCAAGCAACTTGCATGGAAGTTATTGGTGGTCACTTAAATTTCATGTGGTTTTAGTATTCCGATTGCCAGACTTTATACTCTTGGAAAGATCTGGTTGTAAGAAAGATTGGGGTGTTTGTTACAGAGAGTTTACACTGAATGAAGCGTGTGTAATGTTTTTGTTTTCCAGCTTAACACACACACACACAACACAGAATCCTTCCCTCTGCTTTCAGAAGATCTGTGTTTCTGCAACATTTCTGCGCTGGTGTGATGCGTCTTTCAATGCACTTTGTTTCCCCAACACGTTATTTTTCCTGTCATGCCGTTCTTTTGGCTGCAGTGCTTCCTTTAGTTAAGGTCACAGAATTACCAGCGTTCAGCAGCTGCTAAAACCTGGCTGTAACACACCCCTCTTTTGCCAGCCGTAGCGGATACGCGCGCCGCACACAAACCTCATCTCCTTGCTGTGGTCGCATCAAAGAGACTCTGTCGTACTGTCTTCGTAACAGCGCCCACAGTGCATCGAGTCGACCCTGTGGCAACAGAGCAACAGGACTTGATTCTGTGAAGTGATTCTGTGAAGTTATTGTTCAGGGAGATCCATGGAGAAATGTACTGGCAGAGCTGCTTAGAGCTGGATAAGCAAAGTATAAACTTAGGGTGTGTCACCCACACCACACAGCTGTGGAGCTGCTCCTTCTCATCAATGAATGTTAGGTACTGCACTCTCACCTCCACCTAACCCACGTTTACTTCTGAGCCATCTTAGAACTACGTTTGCCAGCATTTTGGGCTGAACTGACACGTGTCCATCTGGGATTTCTTACACATAAATGTATCTGTTTTTGCAGTATTTATACAGCAAGTTCATCGTCCTCGGGAAGCCTCGAGTGCTTAGGCGGCCTGTGCAGAACGTGCATGGCAGCTCTAATGCTTGTCAGAAGCATCCCACTCCACATGGATGGCCTGCAGAGTTTGTGCGTGTGTGTGGACAACACGTCTTCAGGACTTTCTGGTGAGAAAAGATGTATCTTAGTCTAGTGGAAGGTGTCCCTGCTGATAGCAGGGGGGTTGGAACTGGATGATCTTTAAGGTCCCTTCCAACCCAAACCATTCTGTGATTCTATGATCTGTACTCCCAGCTAAACCTTTGTATTCTCTTTGTATTCACATTTAAAGCAAGGTATTTATGGATCCTTCTTCAGTTTTTAAGAAGAGCTTGTTACAGGTTTGCAGCTGACTCATGGCATCTACAGAGAATGTCTTTATTTTATGCCGTTTATTATGTTTCACTTGCTTGTCAGATATTTTGCATTACACTGTTTTATGTAATTTTTTGCTTTTCTTGGTTGGTAATGAACATGTCTGTTTAAAACTTAGTATAACAGCTACAAACTGTGTAGTTTTAGGCTTAATTATATATACATTGAGATAGACTTAATGCCAACAAAGCCCCCATAGATTTCAGTACTCTTACTGTACCATATATCCCTTTTTTGGGGAAGTATAACAAGAATGTGGCAGTAATGATGAAGTACTGCATTTAGGGCTAAAAACTCCTGCTATTAACCCTGAGCAGGTGTTCACCTTGAGAATAATACATTACACTTGAATTACTTGAAAAATTTTTTTTGTTCAGCATGCATGACTGGTAAAGCAGACAAAATCCAGCCTTCAGTACAAAATTCTATTGTCCTGAAGACTAAAAAGATTACCTTAATTGGCGTATACCACTTCTCCTGAATGGCTGGTGAGGTAGGCTTTGGTTTAGGTGGTTTAGGATGAAAAGGTTCTTCTGGTTCTTCTGGGAGTTTCACCACAGCATTTTTTGCTTTTTCTAATCTGGCCCCTTCTTCAGTGGATCCTTTATCGCCCCAGCGAACCTAAGTAAAGCCATTGTTCAGATGTAAATGCACTGTATGCAAAGGACAAGGAAACTGTTGCAAATAACAGAAGTAGCCAAAAAAGCTTAGATTTGGAAGAAGTTCTGAATAAACAAGAGGGGAGGTACTGGGGAAAATGTTCTCTCGTAATTTTTTATGACAAGCGTTCCTAGTTAAATACATTCATAAATATCAGTCTCTCAGTAGCAAAAAGACAAGAGGAATACTGAAAGACAATTCTACAGGCTGTGTAGGAGACAGGAAATCTGGAAAATCTGCTCTAATTAATGATGTAAAAATTATCATTTCCAGTTCTGATTGATCCCAAAATACCAGACCTTAATCTGGCATTGACAAAAGCCGAGATTTTTGTCACCCCAGATTTCCTTACACAGCATGTTTGTTGAGAACCCCAATTTAAGATACCAGGTGACACTTGAGCAGGTTTTAGCAGAAGCTCCTTGAAACTGCTCAGGTTTTCAAGTAGTTCTGCAGGAAGATACATACTGGTGAAAACGCAGATGAAACAGTCTAACCTGGGTAATAAGTAAAACATGTAACAATGTATATTTTGGCACAAGTATATAAAATATATACAAAGAGTTCAAAGAGAAAGGAAACCTGGATTATTGCCGTTGGTGAGACAAGCACATATTTCCACTTCCATAAAAGGTTGTACCTACTGTGCTGCAAAGAGGAAACACAGCAAAAAAATCTTCCAAAAGAGATTATTTGTCATGCTACAATAATCTTATTTCACCTTGTAATTGGAAACACCGTGCAGCAATTTGAGCAATGATGTTTGCTGTATTGTGCAAACACACAAACCTAGACAGGCCACTTTATTATCCAGAAAGAGCATCTAAAAGAGCGTCTATGGCTGGAGTTTGAAAGTTCTTAGTAAAACTGGCCTGGATTCTTTCCAGTGCAAGACTTTCTAAATCATCTACTAGTATTTAGCCTTGTAAGGAGGACCTGATACGCCTAAACCCAGGCAAATTGCATTCTGACGTTACCTTTTGGGCAAATGTGACACAGTGATGAAACTTGTTATGGGAAAATACAGAACTGTTACTGCAGGACTCCACCAACATACTTGGGTTTTTTTTCAGGTACCTCCTGACTGGAGGTGACAGGCATGAAAAGAGAAGAAGCCAAGTAAGAAAAA
>NW_010336389.1:10652-19720 GCF_000700745.2 Antrostomus carolinensis | reverse complement strand
AGAGGTAAGAGCATTGCTGCACACTGCTTGGTAGGTCTGTGTCAGTTCTGCCTTGCTACCTGCCAGTTCAAGCAGTGGAAAAGTAGGCAGAGAAACAGTGGGATTGCAACAGCTCCCCCACTGCGAAGGGCCACAAAGTCATGAGGAAGAAGACACACCCCTACACTTCCTTCTGCTACCTGGAGGGAGGGAGGGAGAAGACTGCTCCAGGTCATGCTAGGGATGCTCTTTATTTTAATATGCTGCAGTAACGATGCCACAGGATAGGAGAAGGAAGCAGCCTGGCTTCTTAATCCTTATCAGCGCCTTATGCAGAATGTGCTGATAGGGAAAGTGAGGCAAATAACGTAGGCAAGGCAGAGGCTCGTCCCTTCAGAAAAATGAAATACCTCGGAGGAAAATCTTGCCATTCTACCACCACCAAGTGTTTTTTACGCTGTAATCTCAATCTAGAGAACGAGCGCAGAGCTTGATTTGGTCTGTAATACTGTAAGTCACCTTGGTAAAATACAGACCATCATTTCTTAGGAGGGGGATTATTTTGAACCTTTATGTTATTTTGAACTTTACTGTTTGGGTTGCTCAGTGATCTCTTTTTCTTGCTGGGGAATCCTCTCTCTGCAATATTAGAATGGGCTTTCATGTCCAAGTGGCCCCTGCTGAGTCATTAAAATGCATCTGTATTTTTCACTGTGATCAATGGTACTTTTACGATGGTTTTTATGAGGTTGTTAGAATGTATTTTAAACACTGTTAAAACCATTTAGAGATAGATGGTGGGTTCCTTACTGATAAAATGACCTTCTCCTTCAGATTAAAGCAACTTCACCCAGAAGAAACCAGAATTTTTAGAGTCTGACAACACAACTTTGATATAAAAACTTATTGCCTGTAATGGCAGGTGGGGTCTAGAAATTACTTCATAAAACTTTAAAGCAATGCCAAATAGAGATTTAGGAAGAGTGAACAATACTGGCTGAATTATTCTGGACTGTCGCAGAGGGGTGAAGCTAGCGGGGAAGGCAGGAGTGAAGGTGTAACAGCCCCGAAAGGGAATACAGTAAGCAAAGAGAAGTAGGATGGGAGCAGCAAGCAGAAGTTTACTGGTTTGTTCTCTCCTTTCTCTGTGCAAGGAAGCTGCCAGAGGAATCAAGCTGCCGGGAGAATGGCTGCTGAAGGAAACACACATAGGCAACAGAGCTTTAAACTTGCTTGGTCTTCTGCTGCATTTAAAAAGAACTCAAGCAAAGCTGATTCTTAGGCCAGTACCTTTAAAGTTTCATCAAGATACATCAGTGTGGCCTAGGTGGGTATTTCAGACAGAGACAGTTTCCTAAATTGAAGTTAAAAACTGCAGAAAACGGCTTTGCAAATTTCATAAAGACCGAGTTGACTATAAAATCTGACATAAGGACGTGCCCATAAGGATGCACATTTTTCATTCTAATTAACATGATGCTATCATGTCTCTTCAAAGACAGGCACTGTTGTCGCTGTGAGTTCCTTTGGGATCAAGCCTCTCCTTAGCATCACCATTGTCAGCGCATTTGGCTGGCCCACAGTTGGAGGACTTATGTTTCACTGTAATTTCTTCCAAAAGATTCAGAAAAGGCTCTCACTCTTTCTTTCTCATTAGCTTGATGGAAAGAGCATGTCTTCAGGCAGCTATTTAAAGTTCCAGTCAAATGGAACTACTGAAAGCTGTTCTTTCATAGGCAAGGTCAAAATTGTTCGATACAGTAAAAAATTTTACAAGGCTTATGTCACTGGGAAGGAAGCACACATTATCCCCTTGTATTTTCTTTAAAAGTCTTTGTTTCCACCATTTGCAGCCTCAGAGAGCTTGTGTTTTAGTGAACGGGCATCTCCGTATCATACAAACCTCCATTCTTTTAATTCCTCCAACGCCTCGTCCACCATAGTAGGAAGCATCTACTGTGGGCCACTTCTTGGTAGGCAAGGGCTCCTGTTCTTCTTCCTGTCAATAAAGTCAAGTAACACATATTTTAAAAAGATACCTTTTTTTTCCCCCCCACTAAGTGTCTTTTCAGAATATTTCTCTAGAGTTCACAGAGAGTAAGTTTTCCCACGTTAGGTATGAAAGATCAGGTATTTAAGTTCCCCAAGTTTTTACCGATTTCCAAACAAAATCTGGTCGTGTTTGGAAATATTTTTAATGTTTTGCCTGGGAAAAGCATTGGTGGCAACCATTAGGAAAGTCCACATGGGGAATCTAACTGTATTCTACTGGCAATCATTTGCCTCGTCCTTTTACTTTTTACTAATAAAAATAATTAAAACACACACAAAGAAAAGGATTTGCAGAAGCTTCTTCTGCAGAAAACAGAATGGCTTCAAAGAGCCAGATCACCAGCCCTGCTCATTTGGATTCAGCAGACGGTGCTCAGCAGATCTGCAGATAAAGGTTACACAGCCGATCGCAGTTTCCTAAGCCAACCTTTGTCAAACGCGCTCTTGGCTGCCTCAGCTCAATGAAGTGTGCTTTATCATGGACACAACTGTCAGGGGACACTTGAGTACGCTCAAGCAACTGGCTAAATCAAGACCAAGGGGCAAAAATGCTGAAGATACCAGAAGATTCTCTATTGTATTATTACCCATAAGAGGGAGAGAAATTCCCTTATAATTCTTCAGTGTCTGGAATGCTAAAGCTGTGGAAAAGTGCTGGTTTAAGTCATACAGGAATCCTTAAGACTGCTATACAAGAGCTACTCAGTCTTTCTGGTTTTGCTATACAACAGGAAAAATACTGTTTGACTATCTTGGGATAAAGCCCCTAAATATTTCTGTGGATTTGGGCTTAATTCATGCCACACTGAGATGACTGAGACAGAACAGAGATTTGGACTTTGGCCATCCCGCTCTCAGCTTAAGGCTTCCCACGGGGCAGTTCTTTCTTCTTCAGCAGCTGGGACAAAGAGCCGGATTCGCAGAACACAGGAAGGCACAGAGGAGTGGCATTGTGTAACCGGTGTGATGAGCACAGCATCGTCATATCATACCTCTTTTGGAGCTGGCGGAGGTGGAGGTGGATCTTTGATGACCTGAAAAAGCCAAACATATAAAAACATGAGGAACTGCACTGGCAGCATCCAGAAGCCAACAGAAAATTTTTAAGAGTGCGCTGTTTCCATCTGAGTCCCCCACATCTGCTTGCAAACTGGCAACTGCTGCTGCCGAGTCCCTTGGGGATCGATTATCAAGGCCTTCTGGAAATTAACACCATCCGTCTAATAGAAAATAACATCAATTGACTGGCAGACACTCTTTGGGCAGACGTGTCTGCCACTTTGCTTCCTGACCGGATAAGACTCAGTCATTCTAAGTAATAGCCAGTGATGAAACCCTATGGAGTTAATTAGCAAGCCTGGGAGGAACAGCATCCCAAGGTCTATGTGAGGTCTTGCATAATCTTGGGCCAAGATGCCTGCTTCCTTGTGCCATGCTGCTGGATAATTTCTGGCCCAATGACAAGTGTGAAATGCTTTCTGGTAGCTCAGGCTTCACCTCTAGACATCCAGATCGTTTCCGCAGATCTCACATTTCAGATGTAATAACTGAAGTATGTAGCTCCTTGACTGTTCAGTGTGGAGTGCCTGCAAGTGGGAGTTACGTTCACAAGGCTTCTTAAACTGTTTCTGGGTAAGGCCTGCTCTTAGGATAATTCACTTACACTTATATTGAAACCTCTACCTACGGTTTCTTCCTCTTCCCTTTCTTACATACAGATGGTAAATCTCGGGGAGTTCCCTGATACTGACAGGAACCAACTCAACAGTACAGGGAGGGGAAGAGGAAGGCAGCGACCGTCTGAAATGATTCAGGTGGAAACTGAAGGCACAGCCATTCTTCCACAAGGAAAGCAGGTTTGTAAGCTAAAAACAGTTCAGTGATACCATTTTTAGTGCTGGAATACTGTACAGAAATGACTAAAAATACCCCATGAATATAAAGGAGTCTGTTTCTGCTAGGCATTAGTATTATACAGACATGACCAAAAGTGTCCATGATGACAAACACCTAAATCTCCTAATTCAGGATTAAGTACCTTAATTGAAATATGTCTTTTTTTATTCACTCCATGGTATTAATTACAGTACTTCAATTTACTAGTGCCTATAAATAAAATCAGTGCACAGATGTATAGCATCATAAGTGAAAGAAACATATTTTTCTTGACCAATAATCAAGAGTTTTCCTTCTTGATCTACATTTCAAGTCACAGTGCCACCAAGATAGTTTCTGGTTACTGCCTAAACAAGCTATGGACTTTTAGCACTGGATACAGGAATTCTGTCAAATAGAGAAATAAGTTAGGGCACCCTTGGAAACATTTTTCCACAGCACTTTAGGCTTAAGATACTGAATTGTTGATTCAAGAAAGCTCAGAGTACTTTGAGTGGATTGCAGTGTCAACTATGGATTTTAACCAGACATCCTTTTGCTGATAGGATGTTGCAAAAACATGCCAGAAATTACTTTTCTTTAAATACTTCCAAATACTTTTTCTTCCCACCCACCAGGAATTTTCAGAATACTTAACATAAATCAATTATTTAATTAGTGAAATATTCCTGAGAGCCAGATTGGAATTACTGCCCTAACTTTACAAGAAACAACACAGAGGGATCATGGGACAGATTCTGAGAGATACTTGGATGCTGAGCAAGATTTTCCAAAGCATGAAGACATTTAATTCTCACTGAAAGCAATTAAGAGACTGGAAACAGTAAAACAGTACTTTTAATATATTAAGGGTCACCTTATCTTATTTAAATCCTGTTCTTATTTCCCTTTTGCCTGTCTTTAACAATTATGTCGTGTATTTTGCTGCCAAGACTGCAAGCTGTACAGGGGGAAAAGGCCCAGCTAGGTTGTGGATTTATATAAATACGTATTAAACGTTATTATCACACCACTTTTAATAGTTCTACAATCCTTAAGTCTTGCAGTCTCTCCCGAGCAAAGACACCTCTGCGTAGCAAACTTCTTTGTGATGCATGCTGAAGTTGGCTTGGGACCTACACCTCCTGATACTGACAGAATCAACAGTTCTGTCCCAGGGAATCAAGAAAAACTTCACTTGCTGGACCTCACTGGGCTTTAAAAGTCACAAGTCAGTGACAGTTTGTGCTGGACTCCCCGAGCAAAGGATCTAAGCCTATGCCAGCTGCTAAACTCCCTGAAGTTACAGGGTAAACTTGATTTGAAGCTAACCAAAGCATTAATTAGCTGCTATTTCTAATAGGTTCAAAAAATGAAACTTGTTTTAAATGTGACAGTGGTGTGAGAAAATAATCTGCTTTGAGTAGCAGATACTCACCCCTGCTGACAGAAGTGGAATGTAAATGCCTGCATCCTTATGTTTCCACAGGCTCCTGACACGCTCGCTCTCTCTCTCACGCACGCACACACCAAGATTATTTTCAGTCTTGAGTGATATTTCAAGTGAAATCAGCAGAAAGCCATTTTTAAAAAATGAGAAATCCAAGGAACCCGTGCAGCTTTGGCAGAAAACAATGCAAATGTAGCATGAAACTGCACATACTGAAGATCATAATATTTCAAATTAACTTTTCCTGAACTTGATTCAGATTGTTTAAATATGGCAGACTCTGAATAATGCTTCTGTCTTATTAACCCCGCGTAGAGATGGATTACTTCCTAATTTTGTTTTGTTTTGTTTTATTATCATCATCATCACCAGGCAAGGCTGCATCTCATTTATTTAGACTTGAGTTTGGAGGAGAGCCTATTTCTTAAAAAAAAAAAGAAAGAAAGAAAAAAAAGTTAGTTGCTTCAGGCAACAGTCCCTTTGATCTGCTCATTAACACTTTTCAAATGTTCGCGTGATGTGGGCATTAGGAAATGTCAGCACCAGAGCCTGAAGCCAGCTTGATGCAATCATATGTTCTGATATTGAGGGAAGAGTGAAAGAACTGTCAACAGTGAACTGCCTTTAAAAAAAAAAGGGGGGGGAGAGGGGGCAGGGAGGATAAAAAGGAGTCCCCCTACCCCAACCTCATGTAAGTGTACACAGACCTCACAGCAAGGAAGGCTGTCAAGGCTGAGGATGAAGTGGAGTGCCTGAACCACCTGAAGCTCACCACTCTGCCTGCAGGCAGCAGGGATTACGTGCTCGTGTGGCTCTGGATGCTCATTCTGTTCTGTTCTGTTCTGTTCTGTCTGCAACACCTTCTAACCACAATTTGGTAATAGGCTCAGTGCCATAGCGTGTGGTTTTGGAACTCAGTATCGTTGTAGCAATGACTCCTCAAAGTACCTTTTCTTTTTTAAAGAAATAAATAACATCCATGAGAGGTGGGAGGAAACAACAGAGGGCACTAACATTGAAAGTGCTGTGGTTTTATTGCTCCTATAGAAGTCAGGCTGCTTCTTAGTAATAACTTAACCAAGCTACAGCTCAGGACTTCCCCGGAAATAGCCAATTACTCCTGTACCAAACACTACATGCAGAAAAGATACTCAGGGCAAGTTACTATCCCGTAAAGTAAACATCGGGGAGGAACAGACTGAAGCACAAGGTGAATCAGAACCAAGAGACATTTTCTCACAGCTCTGTGCAGCTCTCGGTGGAGATGTAGCTCTGCACAGGAGACTGTCCCTGCCTTAATGCCACGGTGCATCTTCAGCACCCAAGGTAGTGTCTCTGTTCTGCAATTCATCATAAAGGGTGTCTAGTTTAATTAATTGGCTCCTGTCTTAGGTATCCCTCCACAGCTCTGTGTGATGTCTTGATGTACACCTGTAATGTAAACTGAACTCCTTTCACTTACAACAGGCCTAGGCAGGTGCAGCTAATATTTTAATGTATTATAGAGATATAAATTTGATGGTTTTTTAATGTAGGGCTTTGACATAGAAAAATCCAGGAAGCATCTTATTGATTGTCATTACAGAGTCATCACTGGAAAAAAAAATCCTGCTCTCAAGGGACTGAGATACTGCAATCACTCTTTACTGTAATGAAAGGAAAATGCATAGTATATGAAGTTTTACTGTACCATGCGAACTGACCACTGATGAGCACTAACTTCTGAACACAGACCAATGTGTATTTTGGTTTTTTTTTCATTAGGTTGTACATGTGTTGACCTGATGCTGAGAAAAAAAACCCCATACACTTGGCAAACTATTAAAACCGCATGCACAAGTGAGTATGTGATCGATTGTACTTCCAGCTGTAAAAGGCTGGTGCTGGGCTAACACAAATTAGAGACGCGTGGATTCCATTCTGCCAGTCATATTCAGCTAGTGACATAATCCAGGGTTCTAGTGAGGTAACTCATTCTGAGAGCTCTGATAAACTAAAGGAACATTAGGGTTCCTGATGTTGGTCAACTCAAAAGGAAGTATGTTTGTCTTGGGGGGAAAAAAAAAAAAAGGGAAAACTTGAGAAGTCAGGAAAAGGACAAAAGAAAAGCAGCTGCTTTCAGAAAAGCAGCTCTTGAGAAAGGATATGATGATCCCTCTCAGCAGCTACGAATGAGGAGTGCAACAACCCACTCCAAAGTATGTCTGTAATTAGCTGACAGGAGACACTGAAAAAAAAAGTTACTTGGCTTCACTTAAGAATTTAAATTATATTTTCAATGTGTATTTTTAAAATAACTAATTTTGAAACACAAAATGTTTGCTTTTCTACCAGCGTAAGTCTGCTGCAATATTATTTCCTTCATGTCCTCCATCTCCTGCTCACCCTGCCCCAGATAACAGATCTACATGAAATGCCCAGCTGTAGCAGCTTCCTACAGACACAAAGTGTAGAGAAACTAGCAAGGGTGAAGATGGTCTATGAATCGAGGTTAGCCAATTATTTTAAAATAAGAAAACAGGAAGCTTGCTTCTTACTGATTTTGAATTTTCCTTTTCCACAATTTAAAGGCTCACAATTTAAAATAAAGTTGAAGTAAAACGACTAATGGACAACCTCCCCAGATTTCTGATGGGATTATACTGTGGAGAATGAGACAGAAGAGGGTCGTCTTACTAGAGAAGAGCTCGTAGTTCTTGCCTCAGACACCCCAGACCAAGAGGATGCAGATGGGGCTGAGGACTTCTTGCCCTTTGATGGCCTGGGGCCTGATGGACTACACCAAAGCTTTTGATTATGTGGGCTTTGGCATGGTCAGGTGTGGAAGGCCAGTTCCTCTGCTGCCCCAAGTTCTGCAGACCTGAGACAAGACAAGGAACAGAGGAGTAACAGCCTGGAAGCAATCTCCACTTCCCAAGTCCTCAGCACTGTGGTTGCACTGGATGAATAACAAACTTCGACAATTTAAAAAGCCCAGCACAGAAGGAGATGGAAGGGCACTGAGTGAAACAGCATCGCTGATGTTGCTAGAAGGATAAAGAGTGCACTCAGATGAAAAGAGCTGCAATGTTTGCAAAGGATTATGAAGACAGTAAGGGATTTCCTGAGAGCCCATAATGGACTACAAATACCGATTTTCGTGATAGTACTTTTAAAATAGTCCTTGATTTCAGGATAACATCTGCATACCATTATGGCCAGCAACTTCCAAATACTAGAGAAAAGGCTTTTATCCAAGATTTCACAGAAATACAACACGTGCTCACTCGGTAGAAAGCCAGTGAGCAGCACACCAGTGTGCTGATGCTGGTCCCTGTGCGTGCAGGTCTCAGAAAGCCAGAAGCACTGCTAAGGGTGCAGTCCACAGCGTTGAGGCTGATCTCCTTCCTTTTATTGCATATCACCAATGAAATAAAACTCCCTCAGCAGATGGCTTATGTCACATGTGGCTCTCTGGTTATTTAACCTATTTCCTATGGTATCTGTGTTTCCCAACACGGTGTGAGTTGTAATCATGAGTCACACATATCCAGTGACTTTTTCTAATAGTCTTTACTCACCACTTTGCAGCAGAGGGGCCAGAACCACCAGAGCAGACCGAGTGCCGCTAACAGTAAGAGCACAAGAACAGCAATAAGCGCTGCTACTCCACTGGACTGCAAAGGAAGCAGAAAGACAGCGTCAGTGGATGTTGCAAATAACTGCTGCTTGG
>NW_010336389.1:1928-10637 GCF_000700745.2 Antrostomus carolinensis | reverse complement strand
CTGACTGGTACAAACCCCAAACTAATTGTTCCCGCTCGTCAGATCCCATTCTTGCCAGCTGAGGAATTCCTCACAAAGGATCGAGAAGGGGGTGTATTTGGCACAAGTTCAGTGACACCCTCCGTTGTGAGTCTCCTCAGTTATGTAGAAGGTAAGCTAGGGTGTTTCAACAGGAGCTGTGTATCATAACACATGATCTATCAACACTAAAAAGAGGGAGGGGGTGGTAAGATGCTATTCATGTTTCTTATTCCCTACATATTCTGGGGCCTGCAAGTCTCAGGTATTCTAAGGGACTGAACACAGCAGTTCTGATGGACATATTAAATTGAAAATGACAGAACATTGGAAACTACTTTTTTTCTGCCTACCTAGAAACCTAAGTTCAAATTAAGTCATTCAGTCATGGGTAACAGGCCCAACTCGCCCCAGTGCGAGCCAGGATTATTTCTGCTGCTGTCAGTGGATTCATTTTGATGTAAAACTGGTATCCTTGAGAGAAGAATGAGGCCCAACTTGAAGAAAGGGTATACAGACTGCTAAGAAATGAGCTGTTAGGCACAAACAGGGAAAGCCTCCTCCTAGGTCAGTGGATGAGAGGTGCCCTTCTTCTCTTGTGAGGACACAGGTTTGTATTGATTGATGGGTGGAATTTTAAGGAGTCTCTAACAACAATACATATATAAGGCTTTTATGCTTATTGCCCACATATCTGGGGCATTCACAGTGCACAGACTACAGCACACTAAATCTCTGTAGTAGTGCTATTTGAACCTGAAGCCACCATCCTAAGAAATACTGAACGAGTATTTACTGCTTCCAGCAATCCTACTTTTAATGAAGAAATGAGCAGCCCATCTCCCACCACCACAAACCCACATCCTGTAGGTGCTTTTATTCTTACACTTGGTGTTCTGTGCTGCTGTGCTGGTTTGGAACAACACAGAAAAATGCAACCTTGTGAAAATAGAAGTTACTCTGGCTTCAGCTGGGGAAAAGGGAAAGTAGGGACACCCAGGGAATCACTAAGGCTGGAGTACAGCGTGATTAATTCAGTTAAAAGTGAGAAAAGTAGTACTGGAGATACACCAATGCAAATGGAAGGTGAAACAGAGCTTTATTCCGAGTATGTGTAGGTGCAGCGAGGCACACGCATTACAAGGAAGAGGTAAGATGCACGCCTCGGGGCCTAGGTGTGATGTATTTTCAGTTTGTTCTCACTGCAGCAATGTGTGTTTGCTAGGGGAAGCTGTAACTTGTAACTCTTACATACCAACTAGCCATCAGCTGCTCAGCTATCAGAATTAGTGGAACAATTCTAGCAGTGACCCATTTATTGCAGTTGCCCATCTGCTACTATGGAAACAGCAGTTCTCCTTGTATGGAGCTGTCTTTGCTGCAAACATGTATGAAAGGCAAAAAAAAGAAAAAAAAAAGGGATGATCAGAAGTATGACAGTTTTTCCTGTCAATGCACATCTGTACTCATTCTGTTCCTTGTTAGTGAAAACTTCTGACCACAGAGAAGCACTGTTAGAGTACAGCAGAGGGAAGACAGCGATGGGTATGATCTGCTTTGTATCCATGCTTTTGTTTTTACGTATCTGCAATCTTAGCTGTTTTTAAGGGGGCATGGGGACACACTTAAACATGTGCTGCTTTCTCTGAAAGGACTGAGATAAAGAGAAAAGCAGTCTAACGTTAGTCTCCAGCATCCTCCTGTGATGTCATCACGCTGAGAGGCTGCTTCAGCATGCTTTGGTGTAAGACTGAAATGTTTCCGAATGGTAAAGAGGCCCTTATACAGAGAAATGTGATTGGGGTAGTATGTGTTTCTTCAGCTCTCAGCTCATTCAGGCTTTCTTCCTGAAACTGAAGGGCTGAACTGAGATGTCTCTGATTTCTACAGTTACCCAAGTGTTTAGTTTTTAAATGAATAGAAGAAAAATGTCATTTTTTTTTCTCTTTTAGGTTAATTACCTAGAGCTATAAAAATACTGTTGGAGAAATCCATGCTGATGAGCAGAAGGTACTGTTCTGTATGCTTCTATGCCTGACAGGAAAGCTGCAGTCAAATCACACTTTAAATGAGACAAATTTAAAAACACAGTATCCATGTTTTCAAAACGTCCCTCCCTTCATAGTGGTCTTGTGTCTAACTGCAAATATTTAACTGTCCTGCCTGTGTAATACAGAAGAAATTAGTGGAGAGCAGAAATGTGAGATTACAAATCTTATGTATTAAATTAGAAAAGTCACTGACTGCATAAGTATGTGGTTTATCCTAGAAGCTGTTTTTAACTCTTTTCTATGATAAAAACATAGCAGGATGTTCACACGACCTTCACCTTAGGCTTAACTTAGGTGCTCCAGCCTGTGCTTTGACAAAGACTTGTCTCCCCTAATTAACAGAGCTGAGAGCTGACGCTCCTTATTCCAGCACCACAGTTAGGTAACTAAAATTAGGAAGCGTTAGTATCCTCCCATGGGATTATAACCACCTTCCACACCAAGGCTGTTGTCCTAAGGTTCTGCCTACTCACCTTCCTGCCTGCTCCCACTGATCCTGCTCAGTGGAACTGTGCTGGAATGGGACCCCAGGTGACTTTGTCACACCTGGCTTTTACAACATGATTATGTTTATAGTGAGCGAGTCTCTGATGGCATGGAAGCAGCCATGTTTGAAAGTCAGAGCTGCACACTGTGCTAAAGTCATTTGTTGTAATATATTTAGCAAAATACAGTTCCTAAGCTATAGACAAATATAAGCCCTGCACAGACAAGGAACACACAGACACTGCTTGGATCTCCGGGCAGAGCTGGCTGAGGTAGCCTGGGAGAGGAGGAGAATTCCAGGGCTTTCCCTCTCCATGTAGTTCTGCATCTGCCTCCGAAGCAGCTATAAAACAGGTCCAGCAGCAGTGAAAGGAGAAACCCTTCTAACAGAGCCTATATCAGAAAACAAAGGTAAATCTCCAAGCCTGCCATGTAAGAGATGGCTTTTGTGTGTTATTAGGAGGTCTTGGATGATACACACAGCAATACTTCACTTAGGTGGAATCCTGCAAGAAAAGATCTTCCCAAAATAAAGCTGTTTGCTGCCTTAATGGGAAGAATTAAGGGAACTGCTTTACGTAACTGCGCGGAAAAAAATCTTGTCTGTAACCCCTCACACCCTTTATCAGGGAATTCAAAACATTTGAAAACTCTGTTGCGTGTAGGGGTGTTATAAAAGAGATTCTAAGCGTGTCTCCAAATACAGAGAAAGCAACTTAGGACATATATATGTATGTGCCTACATATTAAGAAATCATGTATCATTAAATTATGTATATTCTGTATGTGTCTGCACAGGTGTATTTTTTAATTATGTGGATTTGTGCACTTTAAACACCTAACTGAGAGGTCATGCAGTGGTAAAACCAAAAGAGAAACTGGATTTCAGGATTTTACATTGAATAATGTTAGCCGTTTACTTACACACTCTGAAGCGGTGATCGTTAATGAGCTGGACATGAAAGACTGCCCTTCATTCAAACTCACCAAAACTTCCAGAGTTCTGGAAAGAAAGGAAGAAAAAATCAGCATAGAATCACAGAATCATAGAATGGTTTGGGTTGGACGGGACCTTAAAGATCATCTAGTTCCAACCCCCCTGCCATCAGCAGCCATGAAACAGTCAATAAAAGCACATACATGCTACAGAGGCACTTGTGCGTCTTGTACATACAGACGGTTCAACAAAGAACCTGTTCCAAGAGAGGATAACGGGAGTCAGGGCCTCTGAGCTGCACTAGACATCAGAAGTGACTTCAGAGAAATCACAAAACTAACGTGATTACTTTGTGTTACCATTTCTAGAAAGCTCTGATGACTTTTAAGTGATCAGGATACTGCTTAGCTGCTGCAGGGTTGGACCTTGTGGCTTTTCAGAAACCAACTTCTGGTCATTTCAGACTTGAACTTTCTTGACCTCAATTTATGCTGCTTAGAATGAACAATAGAGTTTCCTGCGGGTACTACGTTAACTAGGATTTGGAAATCATTTTAGTCTTCTCGATAGAGAGCTATCCAAGTAGAGAATATCCCTTCTCTAGCCCATGTAGCATAAAACACTCCAAAAAGTTTTACATAAAATAAATTGAAGTTCAGCTGTAAAAATAACATTGTTTTGTCTGTTCCATAAACATTTCTTTAGTCATATGCAGACATTATGGATAAAAATGTCGGATAATTATAAATGGTCAAGACTTTCTATAAATAGTATATAAACACTGCATACAAATAGTATGTGGTTTACATTTTACAAATTAACCCTAGAAGAAAACAACACATGGTGAATGTTAAACATAAGAAGACTCTTCAGCTTCTCTGGCTTGGATTCCCAAGATTCAGACAGTTTATATTATGCATAGATGTAATTAAATAAAAATATAGATATCCATGAACTAAAATGATTAATCATTTATACCGTTCTTATATATCATGAATTTTATTCTGGCACAAATGCTTTAGTCAATATGGAGTTCAAAGCTATTTTAACTAATTTGGCTAATTTCTTTTTCAGTTTTAGTAAAAATGAAGTAAGTTGCTTCTGCTAAACTCCTTTTTAAATGATCTGTGTTATGAATAATTGATCTAAAGGAAAGAATAACTCTAATTTACTTCTAATTATTACTGGAATAAGTGAATCAGAACAGATAAAAAGAAAAAATTAAGTCGATTCCCTTCCAATGCACTAAATAAAGCAAACTATACCAAGACTTTTGTTAGTGATGAAGTTTTTTTAAATGTGATGCTTTTATTTTTTTGTTTTCAATGTTTTTCTTGGCCACTTTAATGAGAAGCACTGTGGGAAATTTCAGCACGACAACTCTGCTCAGGTTTGACTGGCAAAACAATCCTGTTGGCTGCAGTGCGAGAGGATTTCATGCCGTGTCTTTTCTTGATCAGAGGAGAACTTACGTACACGCGGCCCAAATCCTGACAGGTGTCCCTGAAGAAATTTGTGTCTTTCAACTCTTAAAACCTTTTGGAGGTTTGTGCATCATAAATACATCACACAAACCGTTTTTCTGTCCAAGTCAGTAACCGACAGCCCGGTTACATTAACGTGACCCTTTCCTGTGTCATGGGGTTGCATCCTTCTGCACCCTGGTTCTAGCACTGCATTCACTGTGACTGTACAGGTGTGACGGGATCATGGAATCACAGAGTATCTCAAGTTGGCAGGGAGTCACTGAATTCAGCCCATAAATACAGAAGAACCCACAGCACACAGAATTATTTTTGGATAGCAACTTTTCAGTTAAGCACAAATTCAGAGAGGAAAGATTAAACTCTTAAATGTTTCATTTTCCCCCGTTAGCCTCTTCTTTTTAAAGCATGACTTGAGAAACACATCCCAGGCTCCCCACCAAGTGTTGAACGTGGTTATGCCCAAGCGAGGACATTCATTGTGGTCATGTTTCCTGAACTGTTTCTGAACGTTCCCAAGTCATGGTGGGTTCCTTCCCACTGACTGATGCTTAATTGGGATTATATGGCTTGGTTCAAAGCCTGCTAGCACGGTAAGAACCCTTCCAACTGCTCTAAATCCAAATATAGTACACCAAGGCATTTTGATTTTTTAAATTAATGTATCATGTTCTTTAAAAACTTAGATCCTTATGTACCTCCTGCATTGACTTTCTTTCCGATCACATTTTAACTGTGTCTAAATTCACTGTAGGCTTTCCTCGGCTGTTTTATCTTTGGTTGGAACCATTTCTGTAGTCCCTTGTTGGGCAAAAGTCCCACTGAGATCAAAAATAATTCTGCCTATGCACTAGTGAAGAACTGCTGGATTCGGCCAGTAACATCTGACTACAGTTGCTGCCAGCTACTGGGGTCAGATTTCCAAAATGCTCTCAGATGCTCACTTTTTCCCCATTGCTTTTTTTTTTAAATAAAAAAGTGAATGTGAATCCTCAATTTCCTCTGGGTTTTTTTTCTGCTATCCAATCAATTCCCTTTGCTGCCTGATAGTATCATCCTTCCTCCCAACCCATGTGTGTTCTTGTCAGTCAGGAATGTTTTCTAACATCATTTCACAATGGTTTTTATCCTCCAGAAGTTTGTTGATCTGCACAATGTGCTACTACCAGTCCCAAACATATGTGGTTTAAAAGGAAGATGCATTGGTGGCCGACTACCACTGCCAGTGCTATCAGGCACTATCTGAAATGTCACATCCTCGGGCTCGTGTGGTTTTCAGATGAGCAACTGGGAAACAAAATGCATTTGAAACTTCAGAAGAAAACTGAAGTACTGTTGAGGCCTGTTGTCACTGTGCTAGCAGTACCTCAAACTGCCACTCATCTTTAATTTCATTCTCTTGTATAAGAAAGCCTAAAGAAAAAAACTGCTAAGTCCATTAAAACGGTGATAGAAATTATTTCATAGAGATGCTCATACAAATAGGGTATGAGTATGTTAAGGAAACAAATTGCTTTCTTTTGCAGCAATGCTTCCTGTACTCACAACCTCTGACAGGTTTGTCAGCAAAAATCCTAGCTGTGCATCGTGGCTTACCCTGAAGGTGGATATTCTAACTCACTAAAGTACTGCATTTCACACAGTTTCAGTGCACGAGAGACAGCGTATCTTAGGAATTCCTGGACCTGTGACTTAGGTGTTGGGCTTTCTTGGCTTCCCTAGAAAAAGTCCAGCTTTCAAGACTTAACAGTCGATCCTGTTAAACTTCTCACTCCATTTTTCTCTTACACGTTAAAGCTTGAAGCAAAAGTCACCCTTTTTTCTTCTACCTTTTCTGTGTTGTGCAGCAAAATAGATACTCCTGCTGCTAGATGTATTGTTTTCTTAAATTACCAGGGGCGGTTCTCTCCTGCCTTCATATGGAACATGTGTATTAGTCTTTTTCTAGCAGTGCTCTGTAGCCACCACACTTAAACTATTTGCTACTGTGAGCCTAATGAGTCTTGGCTGAAACATCCAAGGTTTGTCTAATTTTGCTAGCAGGAAATCTAATTTTTTTAGATAGTCTTTGCTAGCAAATTGAGCAAAACATGAACCTGAAAGACATTTAGATAAAACAATACTAAAGAAAAGGATTGTTGCCCAGGTATCGTGTGGATCTTGAAATTTCTTTGAACTCACAAGGTTGTATGAAAAATTTAGTGTAATAGCTGAGATTTCTAAGTGGACTAGTGCCCACATTTACACTTTACTGCGTGCAGCATTGTGCTGGCCTCTGTTTATGTCCACTGACAAGCTCCACTCAAACCAGGATTCCCCAATGGATTAAGAAGTGCTAACGTTACCACTACTGTCTTCTAGAAAAGGCAGCTTTAAATTCCAGCCCCACGAAAAAACATTTGCTTGGCTGATGTGCTGCACAGGTCAGAGACCTGTGTTCCAGCTCCATTCACTTATCTAAATACTTTACCTGGGATTTAAGAGAAAAACAGTGAGTAGGGGTGTCTCTAATCTATTCTCTTATGCAACTTGCCGAAGTCCCAGAGGGGTGGGGACATTTTAAGGTCTTTTTCTTAGCTTCAGAACACAGCCACACTCAGGCACCGTGTACATAACAAATAATTCCTATCAGAGTGCATGAGTTGATGGAAACAGATCCTCAATAGTGCCACAAAAATCTCAGGTGAGCAAAAACCCCCAGGAGGAAACTTGCCATTAACTGAACAGAAGCACACCACAAAGTCTGCTCAGGCCAGTTACTGAGGGCCAGTTGTTACAGACAGATACTAAACTGGGAAGCTTACCCGTATTTTTCAGAGGTGCCACTGAGCAAGCTCCTGTCACCCTCTGGGACTGAACTCTGCTGCCAACGAGGTCTGCAGATGTGATCCCCGTGCACAGCAACAGCATTGCTGTACACCCCTCTGGCAATACAGAAGGCCCAGAAAAAGACCCTGACAACAGGTCTGTCGAAGCGAGACGTGGGCCCACAGCTCGCTGACCCCCACGGACTGCGGCAAGAGTGGGCTGTGAGTCCCTGGTGCCACGTGCCACCTCGCTGCTGTCAAGCTTTGCATTCCTCTAACTTTTCACTGTCAGTCAGCCTGACAAATATCCCAAGCAACAGGCTCACTGAACACATCAGCTATCACAGCAGATACCGTGCAGTAGGAACAACCGGTTTCCCTATCAGCTTCCATTCTGATACACAGCTGGAGGGATGAGCCCTGTGAGCTTTTCACAGGACTTGATCATACTCGCTCAGTTCTAGAAGGCACAGAGTGAACTCACACAGATAATTATCTCATCTTCAAAAGGATGAACCTGTCAACATACAAAAACCACTTTCCTGAAACTGTCATGTCTGTAGGGTATAAGAAACATGGGGTTTTCATTTCCTTAGCATCCACCTGTTTGATGGGCTGTGTGTACTTCGGATTCATATAAACACTACCCCTGCAAATTTGCAGTTCCAAAAACTAGGTGCCCTATTTCTTCTACTCACTCCCTCACAAACATCCGAGAGAAAGACACAGACATAAATGCATCTAGTGTTTACTAGTGACTGCCCACACCTGGGTGGCCTTTAGCTCAGCACTCTGCATAAACTGCAGATATTTTGAAAATAAAATGGCATTCAGCAGTGATTCTGTTTTCTGGGCACCTTCATTTCCCACTGGTGAGAGACAGCGGTTTTGGGGTGTTGGGTTCCTTCAGGAAAGCTCAAATCAGC
>NW_010336389.1:0-1893 GCF_000700745.2 Antrostomus carolinensis | reverse complement strand
CCCCAGCCGATGTCACCAGACAATAGCCTCTGCTGATGCTTTTTTCTGTAGCCTGGAGAAATACAATTTAAAGGGTCATGAGACTGCAGTGATTTTTTGTGACAGGTTTAGGCTCATGAGGGAAGGAGCAGCGCAGATTTTGGTCAGCACTAAGACCATACCTTAGCCTCCTTGGTGCGGTGTGATCAGAAATGCCTCAAAAATGTCTCCAGAGGCATTAAATACTTGCTTTTATAAATCTGTATGACCAGATCTCCCATCAATTAGTTATGTGATTTACATGATCACGCTCATAGTATCTTAATTGCCTTCCAAAGACGCAAGAAAAATTGCCTCCTTGCGGAGGTTATGTAGAGAGGGAAGGGGAAGGGGAAGGGGAAGGGGAAGGGGAAGGGGCAGGGTTGGAAGGGGAAGGGGAAGGGGCAGGTCACACCAAACAGCACAGCTACGCACGTGAGGGCAGACTGTCCCTGAAGTAAAAGAAAGCTTTTGACACAACCCTATTTTTGCAAGGAAAGGTTTGATTGACACTTGTTTCATATCAGCACAGAACAAAACCAAGTGCTGAACTCTTGACAGCTGCTCCAGAACACAGTATCTATCTCCTCAGGTCACCCCTAAATGAAAACCACAAAGACTCAGGAAGTGTAAATGTTGACGTTGCTGTAGCAACCCAGGAAAACACCCTCCAATGCCCAACTCAAACCTCACCTCTGCTGCGTGACACATTCTGCCTGGGCCACGGCGTGGATTTTACATCTGTGCACACGGGAAGGGGAAGCAGACCCTGAGGGTAACAATCAGAGGTTCTAATAATGGAGGCCCGCTCACGCCACGCACAAACAGGCCTTCTTGCAGTGACACCCAAGAACACAAGGAGTCAACCAGCTTCTCTATGTCTTGCTTGAGAAATATGGCTGGAGAAACAAGGCTCCAGGGAAATGCAAGTACAACCCTCACATCTTTAAGGCTTTTAGCCAGGGGATGCTCATTCCCGTCTTCTGATCACTTCTGACACAGCACTTGAGTGAAGTGGAATCAGAGAGATGGCAAAATTGAGCTAATTAATAAGCACATGTAATTAATGTGCTGTGCAGACACTCACAACCTCTACTGCTTTTTATGGACCATAGGTGTAATGTGGAATTTTCCAGTGGTCCATACTTTTGTAATAGGAAAAAACCCGTGGTTTTTATTTGCAGTTCATATCGCTTGCTCAGTGTGGAAGGGATTTTCCTATATTTTGTCTGTGAAGAAGTATCACTTTTTGGATGGGAATCAATCCTGGAAAGTTTGAAAAGAGCTTTTAAAAAAAAAAAAATGTTCTTATTTATGCCCAAAGTTAACCACAAGGTTCTTGCAACTTTAAACGACATCAGTCATGGCCCACTGGCCGTTCTAATAAATAATTTACCAAAAAATGTAACTTGAGAAGATCCAACAATTGCAATTATTTCTTTCCTTTATGTCCACTGCTGTTTTATTGTTACAGAAGAGGAACGTCACCCGCTGCCATATGTCACTACAGCTCTGGTCTAAAGAATTGCATACCCTGTGAAATACAGCTGACATTTCAATCCACATAACCTATTTGAAAAGTATTCATTTGCTCCTTACTTTATGAGTATCCAATAAAAGACCACCATTTAATGACCCATTAAAAAAAATTGAATAAAATTGTGAAAGACATTTGCTGGAAGTAATAAATAATTTACCTCAAATTTTCACACACTGAAAATTAAACTGGCAACTGCTCAAAAAGTTATTAAAATTATGGTGACAAAGGCATTTTCAAATCAAGTGCCAGCATTAAAATAGCTAAAATGCTGTACAGAGTTGGAAGGGAAAAAAACAGATCTGTGTATTTAAAAGGATGTTTTTCCTTAAAAAAAA
>NW_010336388.1:0-202 GCF_000700745.2 Antrostomus carolinensis | reverse complement strand
AGGCTTCCTAGACACGCAGCCTGGCTCACTCATGCGCTACGCAGCCGTATCGTGCTGCTGGTAACGCGTACGGACCCCGCGCTGCACGCTGTCAGTCTGGCCTGCTCTCAACTACAGAGAGGATTACAACACCACATCTGAAAAAAAAAACAAAAATCCCAAATTATATTTCAGCATATTGAAAAGAGAACGCCGAAGAAAG
>NW_010336387.1:36184-52916 GCF_000700745.2 Antrostomus carolinensis | reverse complement strand
CTAACATTGCATCTGGAATTACATTACATCTAACATTGCATCTGGAATACTTGTACAATAATTGCAATGTATTTGCAATGTATATTGCAATTGCAAATTATTCCAGATGCAATACATTGCATCTGGAATACTTGTACAATAATTCCAGATTAATTTGGGTCTTTATTACTTTATGTCATACCTTTACAGTGTATAAATCATTGCTTATCTTAGTAGGCCATGTGTCAGGTAGTGTACAAAAGAGAACAATTGAAAAATGAATACAGGTCATTATCAGTGATAATTGAGACTGATTTATTGTTGGTAATAACTGACTACTCCATCTTCACAAGTGAAGAAGACTGCTTCATAGCCATGTCAAACCCTGCGTTTTCAAGAATTCCTAACAGTGACATGTCTTATTATTTGCTTATTGTTTTGAAACTGCTGCTGGGGATCTTAAAAAATTCATTGTAAATGTGGTTGTTCATCAACTGACACTCATGCTTGGATTCACAGAGGTTTGTGCTGAAAATACAAAGCAGCTAAATTACATCCCTGGAAAATTTACCACATATTTTCTTGGTTAAATTTTACAGTAAGCCCCGAAAAGTATCAATTTTGTTCTAGTTCAGTGTCCTATTTAATATGGAGGGAATTCATTTGATACAAGACATTAATAGTGTTTTAATGCTAACTATTATTTCATCTTAATGTTTCTTATTTTGTGTTTATATTAGTGTATTTCTTCACATTAGTGCATTTTATGTTTTGCTCACATTTTGTTCATAATCACCACTGCCTCCATTTCAGTGGAAACCTGGAATAAAGCAGAGACATTTAATTTAGAAGCAGACAAAGGAACTAGAATATGTTGAACAGTATTGGGTTTCTGTGGCCAGGTTTTGGTGTGGGACTGGGGGGGCATAGGAGCAGTTTCAGTGAGAAGCTGCCAGAAACATCCCCTATGTCCAACAGAGAGAATGCCAGCTGGCTCCAATACAGCCCATCAGCCATGGTGATAACACTTCTGGGACGGTATATTTAAGAAGAGGAAAAAAAATCCTACACAATTGTGCAGCTGGAGAGAGGAGTGAGAAAATGTGAAAGAAACAACCCTGCAGACACCAATGTCACAGAAGAAGAAGGGGGAAGAGGTGCTCCAGGCACCAAAGCAGAGATTTCCCTGCAACCTGTGGTAAATACCATGGTGAGGCAGGCTGTCCCTCTGCAGCCCATGGAGGTCCATGGTGGAAAAGATGTCCACCTGTAGCCCGTGGAGGACCCCATGCCAGAGCAGGTGGATACCTGAAGGAGGCTGTGACCCCATGAGAAGTCTGCACTGGAGCAGGCTCCTGGCAGTACCTGTGGCTCCATGGAGAGAGGAACCCATGCTGGAGCAGATTTGCTGGCAGGACTTGTGATCCTGTGGGGGACCCACTCTGGAGCAGTCTGTTCCTGAAGGACTGCACACCATGGAAAGGACCCATGCTGATGCAGTTCGTGAAGACCTGTGTTCCATGGGAAGGACTCATATTGATGGAAAAGACCCATGCTGGAGCAGTTCGTGAAGACCTGTGGTCCATGGGAAGGACTCACATTGGAGAAGTTAATAGAGGATTGTCTCCCATGAGAGGGACCCCACACTGGAGCAGGGGAAGAGTGTGAGGAGTCCTCCTCCTGAAGAGGAAGGAGAGACAGAGACATGTGATGAACCTACTGCAATCCCCACTCCCCATCCCCCTGTGCCACTGTTGGGGAGGATGTAGAAAATCAGGAGAAAAGTTAAGCCTGGAAAGAAGGGAGGGGCAGGGAGAAGGCATTTTAATATCTGGGTTTATTTCTTATGTATTATTTCTATATTTCTTATTAATTAGTGAGTGATCTCTCTCTGTCCTCATATCAACCCATGAGCCCTTCATTATATTTTCTCTCCCTTGTCCAGCTGAAGAGGGGGAGTGGTAGAGTGGCTTTAGTGAGTACCTAGCATCCAGCCAGGGTCAAACCACCACATGAAGAACTAAAAAGTTATTGCAAACAAACAATATGGAGTGCGTCAAATGAAATGATAGAGAGTACCAATACAAAAATCTTTTCGGTAATAATATCTGTTCTTCTATCATAGTCATAATTAAGATTATAAGCATACATGGAAGAATATCCAGACCCAAACTACACCATTCTTTTTACCATCATTACTTAGGACAGCAATCCACCTTTGTTACAACAATAACAGAAGAATTGTAAATCCTTTTTTAAATTTCCTTGAAGCAAAAAGAATGCAGTTCTTAACCCTCAGATCCAACTGAAAAACACTCAAGCATTTTGAGGGCAAAAGGGTGCAAAAATCTTAGCATTTCATAATGATTCAGGTGGTTACCTTGACTAATAAAATGCAGATAACACTTTTAGAATATCACATTAGCCTCTTGACAACAAGCTTAATTAAAAGCATTTTTTACTATTATTATTACAATCACGTGTAGTTGTAAATGGCATCACCACCACTATTCAAATGAATTGTCTTAAGAGAGCATATTAATAAAGCAGTAATCTCAATTAATTAATAAAATTAAACACAGTACATTCTTGTAGACATTTCATCAAACCAGTATTCTGTTTATTTCTCTCTCACTGACAATTGTTAGAACATAGTGACATAGCTTGACAGCCTATATTTTGGGATTTTAAGTAGTATAATACTTGTCTGTGCAATAGGTAAGTGCTTTGTACATGTCTCAGAACAGATGTCTTCAATGTTAATTTGATAACATTCAGTCATATGCACAAACTAGTACAGTGAGTTAGCTGGAATACCAAAATGTACAAAGAGTAATACAAGTTATTTTAGGAAACTTTAGCTGTTGCTATTGTTTTACTTGTAGAAATAAATAAATTTACTGAGTAATTTTTTTCTGTTACTTTGAAAAAAATGTGCATTATATCGCGGCCTTTCTCACAGAAGCCGTTAAAGGATTCCTAAAGAGCAGAAGCAGAGTCACATGCTTAGGAAAAGATATTTTAGTAGATATTGACAGTCGTTATTTACTATACCTTAGATTCTCTAAAGCTCTAAACTCCCACTGGAATTGCCATGCACAATTTTGAAGGATTACACAGTGTTTAAATGCCCGGACCTCATTGTTTTTTTGATGTGTGGGGCTTAAAAACCTGATAGTAATTTATCAAATTAAAAATATTAATCAACACAAAATATGAGAATTTTAAAACAGTCTTTTATAGTAAAGGATTTCTCAGAACTTTGTATTCTACTTAAATTGTATTTTAGCTTCTTTTTGAAAAAAAACCCAAAGATAAATATTTCTTTAGTCACAACTATTTCAACTGATGGGTAAGGGAAACTCTCCTACCAAATAATAGTGATGGACAAAAGAAGAGTAATCAACTGTATTACTGCTTTTGCAATGTTTATTTTAGAGGGAATGAGGCACTAAACTACAGCTGTGGTGTGAAAAGCAGTCTTGCTCCCTCTTCAGAACAATATTCACCTGAAATCCTTACTCAGTCGTTATGTCAGTAGTGTAATAAAATCTTAAGAATACAAGAGGAGAAAAATCTTGGAAAAAGCAGCAGGATGACTGGGGAAACTGAAAGGCTGACTTCCAAGAGAAAATTTGCAAAGTTTAGTATATATACATAAGGTTTTTAAGAAGGAGTTGTATTTGTGAAGAATCTCAGACATTAAAAACTGGAGAAAAAAAAATAGATATTAGAAGAAGGAACATAACCAGATATTGATTCTTTCTCTTAGTGAAAGGTCTACTTAATTTCAAACAATACCTCCCTGCTCTTTGCTGAAGGTTTATGCATAGTAGATTAATTTCTGGCTCCTTTCCTGGAGGCTTTATCTTCTTAAATTTGTTAGCAGCAATTTGCTAGTCTAAAGGAAATTAGCTCTACACTGGTAGCGCTTTACAAATAAGAAATCAATAATAATTACGTTGCACACCAAAAGAATTAGATTGGCAACTGTTGAAACTTTTCATTTGCTAGGATAATATTGCAAAATTAATAAAGTTATAGTCAAAGAAATTATTGCAGCATTAAATATACTAGTTTAATTCTAAATTGTTGAAACTGAGAGGCCATACACTAAACTTGGTTTCATTTACCTGTTACTCTTGTTACTGGGATGAAAAAATTGAAGTAAGAATATCTGTATTAAATCACTTCCAAAATATCAGGAGTGCTGTATGCCAGTAGTTTGCTGCAAAAACTGGAAGAGAACCTCTGTCATATCTTCAACAGACTCATAATTTCAGTCATCTTTGTAACTGACCTCAAACAGAAGAACTGATTTATGATAATTGATACCACCTCCCAGCATAATGAACCTGTCTTATCCATTCTTCCAGCAGAGGAAATTGTTAGCCTAAATTATTTCCCTGAAAGAAAGAATATGAAAGTGTAATGGATGACAGTGATTTTAAGGAAAAAAGGACATACCAACTCTCAGCATGTAGGAGGAATGGAAGCACATAGGTAGAGATAGAGTGCAACCTAAGATAAAGAAGAAAGAAAAATGAAACACATCATATTCCCTCATGCATATGGACTTTTATTATGGGAGTAAAGACAATATTCATCTCTATTTCTTCAAGGGAATGAACAATAATTGTGAGGAAAAGGGTTATTGGGAAAAAAAGAAGGGGACACACACAAAACTCCTGGCATGGGGAGTGAGAAGAGAGAATGAGGAGGAGCGGGAAGACAAAGATCTTCACATAGGCAAAGTACATGAAACAGAAGAAAGAAGCTGTTTCTGGAAAGTGCACAAAGCCCATAGCTAGAAAAGGAAAGGGCAGTGAGAGAAAAGAGAACAGCACACCACTCAGGCAGAGGGAGTGAGAATGAGAGGCTGTGGAAAGAGTCAGAGATGTGGAGCTGCAGCCTGTCTCTAGGGAAAAAGGATGCGCATTCAGGAAGTGTGTGAGAAATTAATTTATTTTAAATCTCTGACATGAGCAGTGTGCTCAGCCTATCACAGCAGTAACATGAGCCTGGCTTCTGTGCAGTGCTCTCCAACACGGGGAAACTCTTTATCAGCACTCACACTCTTCCTCATCTGGGGACTCTAATCTCCTCTGGGGCTGCTGGACTGTATAATTTTTTCCAACATGAATCTTTTGTTATGTTGACTGAAGAAATTAATAAGTTTAGCTACATGTTTGTGAAAGCATGTTTTTTTTTTTTTTTTCAAAGTAGAGTGAAAGCCATAAGTATAATAAATTGCTTATATCCCTGGTTTTAAAAGGGGAATACAATTTTATAGGACTAAGGGATGACCATCATCTGCCAAACAAGAAGGAATACAAGGAAGTCAGCTGTGCAAAGAGCACCTGAATTAAAATGGAAGTCACTTAGCTGTTTTAAACATAAGATAAATACTGTGATCCTGAAAGCAAGGAAAGTTTGGAAGTATAATTTAATCACATATTTTCAAAACTAAAAAATACCTGTACATCGAGATTATCTAAAAGTGAGCTTTGATTATTTCAATCTTTGTTGGATATATTTTTTATTCCAGCACAAGGCAGTTGTAAAAATGAACAGAATGTTCCTGCCCCTAGTACGTTAGCTGCTGATTTTTCTTTCTCCTTAGTGGCTGTTTTAGAATTATCTTTAAAACGGAAGAATCAGTTCACAAGTGATGAGGGTAAGCGAGACATTACACCATTAGTTTTAAGTCTCCACTTTTAAGGGTGATGTCTGCTTAGAATCAGTGAAGAAGTGGTACAGGATAGCTTAATATATGGCCCTTGGGATCTGGATTAAAGTTTTGTGCAGAGAGGTCATTTAAACTACAGTCCACGCTGGGAAATTTATCTGTTGCTTTCAGTAGATATCAGCAATGTGTGATGCTGAACAGCATGAAACACCAAATGTGAAAAGGCTTCAATCATATGCAGCACCACTTCAGAGACCAAAGCTGAACATTACGCTGACTCTGCTAAACAGCTTTACGTAGCTTTTGTACCTTTGCAGAATTATTAACATCCAGAAAATCATAACTAATAAAGAGAATCTGTTTTGGGAACTAACCTCAGTCATCTTTAACTTAATATTTCTGAATGAATTTTAAATGGTTATTGGTTAAAATAAATTTCCATAATAAGGAAAGTGAAGACCAACAACTTGCATCTGTAATTTTCCCATAGCTGATTGCATGGGTAGGTGTTTGTTGCTTGTTTTACACACTATTTTCTCCTAGATAATGGAAGACTGCATCTTGCTATTGTTCAGATAGGACATGGTTCATCAAAAGTGACTAAACTCTTTTCACATCATTGCATATTGATGTCATTGCACCTATGGACAGGTTTCAGTAGGAATGGGGAGGAGTGAAAGGGTGATTTGAGAAAAGAATAACCTAGGCACTTTTGAAAATCACACAAGTACACCACATAACTTACACAGATTGCAACTCCCCTTGTTTGAAGTATTTGTAAGACTGTTTTTTCATATACCACGTTATTCCAAATAAAACTTGCATATTGTTTTTTTTGGAATGCATCTGCTTGTTTTCTTCCATTCTTGTTCTGAAAATGATTCGGAGCTCTTCTAGTAGAAAGATGAGGGTAAGGGAACATGTCTCTACCTCTGAATTCACATGAGGAGTTCCAGAGAGAGAGAGAGAGAAAGGAGATGGGAATATTCATATGGTTGATGAATGCTGAAAGCTGATGAGTATTATTGAATCAGAATTTTCATAAACTGCATGTTTCAAGAAAGATTTAGAGAAATATTTTGATAATACTATGAGCACTTAAAATTCTAGATGTGAAGAATCTGAATTCTTCTCTGCTAGAAGATGACATTGAAGTTCAACATCCTATCATAAAAGGTCTTCATGTGACAAATTACTATATCGCAAGTCTTTCCTATAGATGACTCAGAGTAAAGCCAGTGCATTTCCACAAACATCGGCTTTATGGAGCAGGTAGGGAATTGGTTGATCAATAAAGGTGTATGGGGAGCCTTGCAGGCAACATTGTATTCAAGGAGAAGGCCATGTCTGCTTTACTGGGACTCTCTGTACGTATATATAGAATATAAGCTCCATAAGAAAAAAAAAAACCAAAAAACCACTAAAGTGAATCTAGGTATTATAGTGTTCTAATAGCACTATTATGGTAGAATAATGGTATCTGTTTTGCTTTATTTCCCTAGTGCTGCAAAGGAATCCCTATGATCTTTGTCTTTTCAATATATGAGGCACATGCTTGGTGTTGAATAATGGGAGAAGAGATAAGTAGGTAGAATAACTTCATTTGTTATCATTTTACACTGGCCAAATTAAAGTGAAAATTTACCGCTAAAAGCCTGAGAACCATAATCTTAGAGCATATAATATCTGGAAACATGTTGATAACTGCAATACAGAAGTTCTAGAAAATCTGACTTCCCAAATGTACTATGTATTTATATTCACTAGAGAATTTTGACAATTAGTGGTGTAAATTGCTACACATTTATTTCCTTAATACATGAATTATGCTAAAATCTACTGGATTTTAGCATAAATATTAATACTGATCTTTTACTAGTGATGGTTTTAGAGCTTAAAAATAAGAAAAAAATGCACTTTTATAGCTTGAAATGAACTAAATTGCCAGTGGTTCAAATAAAAACAATCTCTTTAAGTGCATAATCTTTCCTAAGAAGTCATTCCACTCCCCAGACATAATTGCCAAAGGTCAATCTTCAGTCTCCGTTATCTCTAGACTGCTCTGAATTCATGGTTGATATTGATAAAGCATTTTAGAGATTACAAAAAAACCAACACAAAACCCAGTGTATAAATGTTAAATATAATTAAAATTATGTAGTCAACTTGAAGAATGTCCTTAGTCTTTCAGAGAAGGCACATGACTGTGAGTAATTTAATTTGCTTGCATAAGGAGGCAGTGATGGAGGAGTCACAGCACTCTAATGCAATGTTGAAATAAAAATCACCATTACATGCAATAAATATTATATTTAGTATGTATAACAGCTAGAGATCTCCACAAGATGGATTATTATTGATTGGATAATTTTGATTTTAATCAAATTCTCTGTGGAATTTTCTCGAGTTTGTTTGTGTCCCCACTGTTACATGTATTTCAGTTTTGTCAGATGTGTCTAGATGGTGTTCTTGGTAAATCAACAAATAATTTAAGAAGTGCATAGGCTGCACCAATTAGTACCTTGGAACGTCTCCCCTGTTCAACTCTCCAGTATGAACTTCCCGTCCCTCCTCCCACTTACTCAGTCTTCTCAAAAAAAAGACCCACCCTCTAGGAGATTCAATAAACTGAGCAAAATATATTTGACAGAGTAAGGACATTACCTCATCAGGTAATAACATGTAATAGGAAGTGCTAGGTGAAAGAGTCTTTGTTTGCTATCTCCAGAGCATTTTATCAAAGCAGGGAAGGCCTACTACTGAAATATAAGTTTTAAAAAGACTAACAGTATTTTAGGAGGAAACATCCTATAGCAAGTGAATGGAAATTTTACTGGGAGATAAAGCCAAGGTTTTCAATTGGCCATTAAACCAAATTGAAACTACTGCAAACCACACAGTAGAGATATAATAAAGTATGGTTGAATGAGTGAGCAATTACATTTTATATCCCACATTGATGAAATGTTCTTGCAGTGTTATGCTAGAATGACTGCATAGTAAACTACGATCATCTGTGGAGGTACCAGTTGCCTGGATAAGTGTTCATAAAGAAGCTTTGGCCAACATGGCCTATTTATTCATTACATGAAGCAAGCACTTGTGGAGTTGCAGAAAGTACTAATGTGTAGGAGGAAAAGCAAAACTGTTCAATTTTATAAACTAGGTTAGAGAACACAGACAAAACAGTTAAGTTTTGAATAGTAGATTCTCTTGCTCTTGTATTTTGCTAAAGGTTTCTGGAGAGTTTGCCAAAACTTTCAGAGTATCACAGAATGGCTTAGGTTGAAAGGGACTTCTGAGGTCATCTGCTTCAGCTTCCCTGCTCAAGCAGGGCACTTGCTCCAGCAGGCCCATTTTCCCAGGAAAATTTCCAAGTGGCTTTTTAATATCTCCAAGGGTGAAGACTCCACAACCTCTCTGGGAAACCTGGGGCAGTGCTCGGTCACCCTCACAGTAAAAGTGTTTTGTCATGTTCAGACAGGACCTCCTGTGTTTCAGTTTGAACCCATCGCCTCTGTTCCTGTCACTAGGCACCACTGAAAACAGCCTGACTCCCTCTCCCTCATTCCCTCCCATGAAGTGTTTATACACATTGACAAGATCCCTCTTAGTCTTTTGTTCTCCAGGCTGAATAATCCCAGCTCTCTCAGACATTCCTCATGTGCCAGGTACTCCAGTCTCTTAATCATCTTTGTGGATGTTCTCTGGACTCTATCCAGTATGTCCATGTCTCTCTTGTACTGAGGAGCCCAGAACTGGACGCAGTACTTCAGGTGTGGCCTTACCAGCACTGAAAAAGGGGAGAAGGAACATATCCCTCCACCTGCTGGCAATACTTTGCCTAAAGCAGCCCACGATAGCCTTTGCCTTCTTTGCTGCAAGGGCATGTTACTTCTTATTTGTCTCAATATTCACAGCACTACTTGTCTGGCATCTTTTCTACAGACAATTTAAACTAGTTTCTGTATCTCTCATGATAAATCCAGCATTAATTGACTGACACATGTAGGCTGCTCCTACTGAATGTTGGATATGATGGTGCATTAATCATGAGTTTTTCCACTGTCTTTTTATGCAATTCTGTCCAAGATTCTATGAACAAAAGAATGGAAGGTTGTTTTCATGGTACTGGAAGCATCTTCTAAGGATCAGAATAACATTCCACTTAGTACCCTTACAAACGGAGATTATCTGCTAAAAAAACATACAAATATTGACACCTTTCATATACATCCAGCAGCCTTGATGGGCAGATTATGCTCATATTTAATTAACTTTGTTTATACAAGTTTCTTTAGCAGAAGTAGATTAAGGCCAGTTCTGAACAGTCTGTTTGATGATGTCACACTAACATTATTTAAATGAGAATTATTATCAGATTCTTTCAATGACAGCATGCCTTTTATGCATCAAGGTTGTCACAGTCAAAACTAGGAGTGAAATAAATGCTTTGTCATGCCCTCATGCTTCTGTATCATAAATCAAGATGCAAAGTAATTTATGGTTTGGATTACTGGAATTACTCTCCTCCACTGCTATTAAAGGCCTTCTGAACTCAAACTGCACACACACAAGAGCAAACCATGCTTCCACACTTGTTTCTTGGACAGGGACACTAGGCAAACAATGGGTATAGAGTGAAGATAAGATCAGCTGTCAGCATTATGGAGCTCCCATATCTTTCAGGAAATGATGAAGTGGTGGACGGAGACTGTGAAGTGAACTACTGCATTGTAAGGGGACAGAACTAATTGCTGACAGAACTATTTGACAAAGCTAGATAAATCCAATTTCCCTTAAAATTGTGTTGTTTTTTTTTTTTTTTTGCCAAACTAATTCAATTCAATGTTTTTAGGCTCTTCCACTCAAGACAAAAAACATAATAAACTTTTCTAATGAATGAAAATGTAGATTTATTTTTTTTTTACATCACACAGATATTTTAAATCACCTCCAAATTGATAACTGAACCTCAAGAAGAGGTAAAGCAGAGACCACTGATTTCTTTTAGAGATGTTAATTATTGATTCTTCTTCAAACACTTTACATTTCTTGTAACTGCTCCCTCTTTCTCATTTTCTTTTCAAAAAATGAAAACTAAATATGCTCTCATTCTTTGTTCTGAGGTTTGTCTATCAAAAAATAGTTAAGAATAAGCACATCATGATATTGTTTTAGACTGAGTTCATTTATTTTGGGAGACAGAAAACAGCAGTGTATGCTTTAAGAATTATAGGCCATATACTTCTATTTAGAACGCTTTATTTTTTAATTCATTAAAAACACAGCTTGGAAAAAAAAGGGGTTTTAGTATCTACTTCAACAAGACTTAAATATTTGATAATTACTTTATTCAGTGGGGAATATTGTGGTTTTAATTTTATTAAATATTCAATTATGATTTCTTATTGTTGGATACAGAATTACGAACACAAAAGTTACTAAAGCAAATGTTCATAACTTCTATCATTTTCTTTGTAATGTTTCATTTCATATGCAGTTTTGAATCTGTTTTGTTTGCTGCTCAAAATCAAACAAAATCATGTTCACTTAATTTCCCATAAAATGCCCAGTATTGATATTCCATTAATCCTTTGGAAACTAGAGCTTGAACAGGTAGAGAATACAGATCTGAACTGAGATGACATGTAGTGCCAAGCCAGGTCTGAGAAAAGAGAGAGGTGGTAGGAGAGGACACAGATGAAGTCACACAGCTGAAGGGTTTTCCTTTGTGGCTGGTGGCTGTGACTGAATCCTGCCTAGAATGTAGTAACTGTTTTATTTTTTAGAAAATATTTTGAATTAAAGTAAGATAAATCATCAGGACTGACGTCAGGCATAACTTGCCCTTCTTTATTTGCTACTCTTATCCAGCAGTCAACACCTTTTGTGCTCAACCACAGACCATTTCTGTGACAGTGGCCTAAGTACCCAGCTTTCTACTTTCAGATCCCTCAGCTGTCATGTGCACATAGACCATCTGAGTTCAGGTTTCTCCTTCTTTCCAGCCAACGCTATCAGTATAATCATCCACAGAAAGCATCTGAATGGTGGATTTTATTGGTTTCCATTATCATGTCTGCCTCATTACCTCTTCTAAAGCAGAGGAAATAAGAACTGGTAATACCTTCCTGCTGGCCAGGAACAAGGCCCCTTCTCCTCTGTCTTATTGCTTAATTGAGTATGTATAATTTAGAAACAACTCTGAAATTTCAATTCCGTGGTATTTTTGTACGCGATTTCACCAGTCCTATTTGTGCACCTACTGGAAGATATACTCTGGAAAAGAAAGAATGGAAGAGGCAGCTTTTATAATCATGTCCAGTAGGAAAGAATTTGCCCACTTAGACCAAATTTCATTGCCACTTACAAATACAAAATTTCAAAATTATCTTACTGAAAAATCCTATGATCTTTAAGAAACAGCAGAAGATGCTACGTTGTTTGAAAGTGTCATTAGAAATTGGTCACAAATTTATTTTCCTATGAATAAAAACCAAGTATGTATGGATATCACTCCTGCTTCCATCCCATCTCCATTACTTCCATTTCTGATATTGTATCCAGAAAGCCATCAAAATATGTACTTTAAGCTAATTTTAAAATTAGAGATAAAATGTAATTAGTAGTTTTGTCAAATTCAGCATTTCTAAAGGAGGTTTAGAAATAGGTTTCAGCATAGAATTATGATGTACAACATCTTCCTGACCACAAGACAACATAATAAATTGTTAAAGATGGTATCTAAACTTATTCTAGTTGATGATCCAATCTGAAGTAATGGTGTCCTTAAATCATTTTCACATGTTAGATGGTAAATCTAAGCAAGGGTTATAGTTCTTACTGTGAGGAAACTTTGTTTCTCCTCATATTCTGCGGAGTTCTTTAACATATTTTCCCTGGGCATCTTGGTTGTTGGAGAAATAATGGTTGTATATTAAATTCAGAAATTAAATGTCACTCATGTTGCAATAACAATGTGCTAAACAGCACCCAAAATTTCTGTACCGTTTACAAATAAATAAATAAATAAATAAATAAATAAATAAATAAAGCCAATTACTGGCAGAGGAACTTGTCACTATTTTTTTGACCTTTGAAGTAACAGACATGGAAGTTATTAATGTAGGTCTAAGAATTTATTGTTGATCTTTTTGCTGTGCAATGTGCAACGCATTCATTAACTATTTGTATTCAAAGGCATACCCGCATTTTCTAAAGGCCATAAAAAATCTAAGGAGTGCTTACTCAGTGTTTGAATTTTTTTTTCTGAATGTATTTTAATAGTTTTCTGATAACAAACCAGTAGTATTTTTGTTGAATAACTAACATGATAAAAAACCCCTGCAATTTATGAAAAATTCCTTCTACTTGTTGTACTATGGATCAAGTTTCAGAAAGATCTTAGAAAATTTTATCAAATATTATTGTGTAATTATTTTCCAGACACAGTGAAGGTTTTTTAAGAGTCCTTTAAGGATCCATTGAAAGAAATTTTCCTTCAATTACACAAAACAGCAATTTGTACATCAGTGTTAATTCCTCTGTAAAAGCTTTTAATAATGAAAAATTCTTTCTAATTTGTATCTGTAGAGAAAGTTAGGTTTTTATAGAGAAAAGGCAACTTTCTCACAACATGTGGACACCAAGTTCTACTATAAAAGTAATTACCTCTGTGAATAAATCCACATACAAGGAACTTACAGAGTACTTGCAAAATGACTTAGTTTTAGCCCTTAATCCCCACTTGCAGAAGGAATTTTTTTTCAGTCTGAGGTAGCAAAACATTGAAATAGGTGCCCAGAGAAGTTGTAGAATCCACATCCTTTGACATTTTCAAAACTCACGGCCCTGAAAAACATGACCTGATGCTGAGGTTGTATCTAACTTCGTGGCTGACCTTGCAGCTAACTAGGATCTTAGAACTTGGATCTTGGAGTTTGGACCAGATAACTTCTAGAAATCCCATCTAATCTAAATTATTATGATTTGATTTTAAATTTTAGGTTGAAGTTCAGCCTTGCTCTGGCTGTATTTCAATTTTTAAGAAAAGGTAGTTCTACAAAACTTTTTTTAATTTTACCTCTTTTTCGATGCTGCTACTGAGGTCTGCGCTTGCTGCTTGACTGGCTTCTATGTGTGCCTTGCAAAAGTTCAGTCTCTAACTAGATGTTCAACTGACAGCAGGGCTGATCAAGTCTTGATAAAGTAGAATTTGAGAGCATCTTATGTCTTGGACCAACTTTCCGACACATTATCATAGAATCATGGAATCGGGGAATCATGGAATCAGGGAATCATAGAATCATAGTATCATAGAATCATAGCATGTTTTGAATTGAAAGGGACCTTTAAAGGTCATTTGATATTAAACACATACTACATAAGACTTATTTAGTACTAGCACCCACCTACTCAATACAAATGCCACTCTTAAGGGCATTTTCTACATAACTATTTTAATACACAAAACTTTCCATATTAAGTTTTATAGGAAGTAAACTCACAAAACTGCGATAGAGCATGTATGTCCTGTGAGGATCCAAGAAAATAATTGACTTTGCTCTGTGGGTAAAAGCATGCAAGTACTTAGCATCAGCTCAGGATTATATTACCAGCTGAAAGATGTAAAAAGGGACTCAGTCAGTAGCAATGTGTAGTTGCAAATGCCTAATGAATGCACCAGTTGAGAAATGGAATCCTTCTGGGTTCAATAGCTACAAAATCAAAAGACAATAGCACCCACACACATTAGGGCTGTTGTCTTTAGCTGGGGACTTTCTGTGATATAAAATGGATAACAAAAATCTTTAAAAGACAGTTGAAACGGTTCCAAGTCTTGATTATTCTGTTTCTGAGTAGTCTAAATCAACCTGAGAAAGCAGTGTATAAGAATTCTTTCTTAAAACAAAAGTGCTTTTTTTCTCAGACCAGAGATGCCTCCAGTAGTCACCTTTCCTAAACTAAAACAGAATATTTCACTTAATTACTCTGATCTTTTACATATTTAGTTGCTACTTGCATACATTGTACTTCAAAGACTTTTCTGTGCTTGGTACCTGGCATGTGTTGTCTATTCCTCGTATGCAACTAAGATTAACATATGCATGGTATCATGGTAAGTTTCATTTCATTAGTGGGAAGAAAATAAGGGCATCACACAGATACTTGCTATAAATTTTACTACAATTTTCTAGTATCACAGTGGTTCTAAAATATTCATATGCCAAATGATTACTTGACTAAATTATCCTGAATAAGATTTGCTGGAATTCCTACTGCAAGATATGGGAAAACATTCAATTTAATATAGATTTTATAAAATCTGAGTTATTTTCAAAATATTTCTCACCTATAATTGTCTTTTTAAAAGTCTCTTATTTAGAATGGAGAGAAGAGGCAATGTTGTGTCATCAGTGGAATCACTAGATTATTTAATAGATCTGTTTGAAGTGAAAAGCAAATGCTGGGAAACATTAGCTACAAGAGCCAAATAACATTTTTCACTCACTGATAACCATGGTTGAACTTGGCAGGTATCTTTCTCTGATTCAAAATGAACATTAAAGAAAACTCTTTAGATAAGAATTAAAACGATTCTGCGGGTATTTTTGTCTTGTTATGGGCTAATTCTTACAAGCCTCACTTAAACACTTCAGTTATATGTGCTAAGAGATCTAAAAGGAAATCTAATGCCAAACAGATTTTTGCAGCTTTTCAAGTGTAACTACATGTTAAATATCCAGGATTATTTCAACTGAAGAAATCTTTGGTATTTTTAATCCTCCCAGATCACCAAGTCACACCTGAACCAGGAAAAGCTTCATTTCTTTCAGGTGTGTCCAATGTCCCTCAGTTTTCCAGGCTTCCCTCTTACACAGATCTAAGATGTCCCAATTGGACAAAAGGGAGCTCAGTTTTGCTGTCCTAGAGCTCTGTCACTAACATGTCAAAAGCTGTTCTTTGGCCAGCTGCTATGAGGTTGGACATGTCATGACTGAGGTCTGCTGGCCTTGCCTGGGATAATTTAACATCTTTCCTCCACCTAACTGCTAATCTTTGAAATAATAATTTGTCTGAATATGACCAAATTTACTTAAACTATTATGGCTGGTTTGCTGATAGACAGCACGATAGCACAAATATATTTCCCTTATGAAACCAAGCCAAAACCAGATTAAAATTCTATTTCATTTGACAGAGATTTTTATCTTATTCTGCTGTTATTGCCATCAGCACTGTATCTTTTGAATCATCATTATTCAATAACTTTGAATTATTGAACATAGGGTCAGAACAGAACACGTCTTTATACATTTGTCCGCAGGTGACTTCTGGGGATAAGAATGACCCACTCAACTAATTATTTCTCAGTCTGAAAAAACTTTAGAATATAAATATCTTTAAAAAAATATTGATGTTGAAATGTAATCTTCTAAGCATGTAGACAACACTCAATGCAAAACTCATCACAGTTATTAAAAGTAGTAAGTACTAGCTTTTTACCTATACCTACTGCCTATTTCTGAATTTGGATGATGGTTATCTGCATGTAATTAGTTGGTTGCATGAACAAGAAACATCTGACGTGATCCAATGAGATTATGCAAAATAGTTTGGATGAAAATAGCATTTAAATGAGGTTAAGCTATTCAGCATTAAAAAATGTTGGGGATAGCTTGTTACTGAAAGTGCACTGAGTAATCTTCTGTTGCCTGGCAGCTCCTGGGACAAGATTTATCCAGGCTCATCAAAAAATGTCTGGACATCCTTTATTTTTGCCCATGTATAGGAGAGGAGATGAGGGGCAAGGAAATAAGGTAGTAGAGAGCATCTGAGCAGGTAGCACTCTCTCATAAAATGAACTATTTCTTTTCCAAGCAATGCAAAGAAGTAGTGTCCTTGGTTAAAAAGGAATGTCCACACTCAAGTTGAGCCTTTCTTAATGGAAGTGCATTCTATCACAACCTCAGATAGAAAGTTAACTTCACCAATTTGTAATAAACTATACTATTTTGGCACTAAATCTCAGATTTTTTAAAAGTTAAGAGATTTTACATA